>NC_069504.1:310035245-310255245 GCF_027579735.1 Bombina bombina | reverse complement strand
GTAATTTAGCTCTGAAAAAGCACAATGCAGACTTCTCAAGGCTAAACCTTCTTTACATATCTCCCTAATTGGCTATTACAGAAAACACCTGCAAAAGAAATCTATAGATGCTGGCATAATAACCAGGGCTAGCCTTATCAGCTGCAAAAACAAACCTAGATTGGCTCCTCCATATGCGGCAAGTGATGGTGGAGTTTGGCTATTAAAAACATACAGCAAACAAAATGTTAATTTATTTAATTTATTTTTAAAATGTTTAGACTTGACTGCTATGTAATTGTCTTGTAATCCAAAGATCAGGATTTACATAGATGTATTGCACTTTTACACAAATATATCTTGTGCTGAAAAACGTGCTTGCTAAAAGAATACTGAATTACAGATTTTATCCCATGGCTAATGTGAACGGAATTAACAAGAACACTGTTCTCCAATAAATGTGAATGCTGCTCTTTGCAATATAGAGTACACATGTACACAGACAAAAAAAATTGTTTTGAATGATTTGTTCATCATGTAATGTTTTTTATTTCATTCCACTCAAGATTTGCTAATTGGGCCATTTAGTTTGGCTGAATTTTGACAAAATTATTCACTCATTTATGAAATTTCATTAACCCTCATATTTCCTGTATGGAACATTTTTGGGGCAGCAGAGGAGCAGCTAAACAACAGCTTAAACTTAAAGTTATAGTAATAGCTAGTGCAACTGTTACAAGCCAACAGCAGCACATAAAATATTTTTTATTATTTTTATGAGGTCAGGATTGGCCGGGTAAAAAAGAGAAGCTTCAGACAGCTATATTGGCTTGAAATGCTATTCAAAAGGCCAATAATACAATGCAAATCATCACCACATACTTGCTAGTGAGCAACATTGTAAGCAATGAAGGAAATAGAGCAAGACAGCTGTGCTAAAAAAAATACTTGTATATAAGAAATTATTTTATTTTTGGTCTATTTAAAGATTTAATCTTTTTATGTCTCTAATCACACACAGGACCCCTTAAATTACAGAATATTTTTTTTGAGATAAATAGAAATTTCTCTCCTTTTTTTTTCAAGCACTTCTTTAAAACTTGCTGCCATTCACATGAATATTGGCAGCACAATTTCCCTGTATTTCTTTTTGGATGGGCGTTAAAAAATGGTGTGGATTTAAGCAAACTTGCTTGAAAATACACAGCATGTCTTTTTAAATATGCGGAAATAGGCCTCTATTTATCAAGCCGTCAACTGCAAATACTCTGGAATTCCACAGCGTAATTGTAGAGAGCTTGATTCGCCTTATTTATCAAAGGCTACAGATTGGCAAAAGTAGAATTTTGTGACGTAATATACGATTCGCCGGTCTCAGTCCGACACAGTTCAATGCTTACGTCACTACAGATGTTCCGAATGCAAGTTCGGCACTATCTGACTACTTTTGCAAATTATCAAATTTCTACCAGGTACTATCGGCACTATTCCGGCCCAGCATACCTGGTTTTCAATCTGCCGCCCTGGAGGCGGCGGATGCCATAGGAATCAATGGGAGTCTGAAAGTAACAAAACTTATGTTCGCTGCTGCCCGATATCCCATTGATTCCTATGGGAGAATAAAAGTTATGTTCACACCTAACACCCTAACATGTACCCCGAGTCTAAACACCCCTAATCTGCCACCCTCTACACCCCCACCACCTACATTATACTTATTAACCCCTAATCTGCCGCCCCGACACTGCCGCCACCTACATTATACTTATTAACCCCTAAGATGCCGCACCGCCACCGCCACCACCTACATTATACTTATTAACCCCTAATCTGCCGCCCCAACACTGCCGCCACCTACATTATACTTATTAACCCCTAATCTGCTGCCCCAACACCGCCGCCACCTACATTATACTTATTAACCCCTAATCTGCCGCCCCGCCACTGCCGCCACCTACATTATACTTATGAACCCCTAATCTGCCGCCCCAACACCGCTGCCACCTACATTATACTTATTAACCCCTAATCTTCCGCCCCGACACCGCCTCCACCTACATTATACTTATTAACCCCTAATCTGCCGCCCCTAACATCGCCGCCACCTACCTACACTTATTAACCCCTAATCTGTCACCCCCAATGTCGCTGCCACTATAATAAAGTTATTAACCCCTAAACCTAAGTCTAACCCTAACCCTAAGACCCCCTAACTTAAATATTATTAAAAAAAGTCTAAATAAAATTACTATCATTAACTAAATTATTTCTATTTAAAACTAAATACTTACCTATAAAATAAACCCTAAGCTAGCTACAATATAACTAATAGTTACATTGTAGCTAGCTTAGGGTTTATTTTTATTTTACAGGCAAGTTTGTATTTATTTTAACTAGATAGAATAGTTATTAAATAGTTATTAACTATTTACTAACTACCTAGCTAAAATAAATACAAAAGTACCAGTAAAATAAAACCTAACCTAAGTTACAATAACACCTAACACTACACTAAAATTAGCTAAATTAACTAAATTAACAACAATTAAATAAATTAAATTAAATTAGCTAAAGTACAACCCCCCCACACTAAATTAAAGAAAATAAAAAAACAAATTACAGATCTTTAAAATATTTACACCTAATCTAATAGCCCTATCAAAATAAAAAAGCCCCCCCAAAATAAAAAAACCCTATCCTAAACTAAACTACCAATAGCCCTTAAAAGGGCCTTTTGCGGGGCATTGCCCCAAAGTAATCAGCTCTTTTACCTGGAAAAAAAATACAAACAACCCCCAAACAGTAAAACCCACCACCCACACAACCAATCTCCCAAATAAATTACTAACTAAAAAACCTAAGCTCCCCATTGCCCTGAAAAGGGCATTTGTATGGGCATTACCCTTAAAAGGGCAGTTAGCTCTTTAGCAGGCCCTTAAAAAAATCATAACACTAACCCCATGAAGATTCACTTACCGGGAGAAGTCTTCATCCAAGCAGCAAGATGTTCTTAACGAAGCCGGCAGAAGTGGTCCTCTAGACGGGCAGAAGTCTTCATCCAGACGGCATCTTCTATCTTCATCCTTCCGACGTGGAGCGGCTCCAACTTCAAGACATCCGGCGCGGAGCATCCTCTTCCAACGACTTCTTCTTGCTGAATGAATATCACTTTAAATGACGTCATCCAAGGTGGCATCCCTTCAATTCCGATTGGCTGATAGAATTCTATCAGCCAATCGGAATTAAGGTAGAAAAAATCCTATTGGCTGATGCAATCAGCCAATAAGATTGAACTTCAATCCTATTGGCTGATCCAATCAGCCAATAGGATTGAGCTCGCATTGAGCTCGCATTCTATTGGCTGATTGGAACAGCCAATAAAATGCCAGCTCAATCCTATTGGCTGATTGGATCAGCCAATAAGATTAAAGTTCAATCCTTTTGGCTGAATGCATTTTTTTTTCTACCTTAATTCCGATTGGCTGATAGAATTCTATCAGCCAATCAGAATCAAAGGGACACCATCTTGGATGACGTCACTTAAAGTGATATTCATTCAGCAAGTAGACGTTGTTGGAAGAGGATGCTCCGGATCGCATGTCTTGAAGATGGACCCGAAAAGTCAGTGTTATCCAGCAATCACGCCAATGGTGTAAGCTTCAGGGAGTAACTACCAACCTCCCATGTATCAATGAAAGAAATAAAGAATTGAAGCTCACCAATATGCCAAAAAGTAATTCACTTTATTGTAGAGACAGGCAGGGTCCAAATACCACGACGTTTTGGGGCAGTATGCCCCTTAATCATGTGATAACAACCTATACAGGTACACCTGTTTAAATAGCTTACCTGGGATTAACCCTTGCAATCTTTCTAACAATACAATAATAGAGGGACAGCGCCATCTAGCGGCCCCCAAGGTGTATAATTACCTAGTGTTAAAATAAAACCAAAGACAAAAAACAGCTATGAAGCCCTAATTACTGATTCAAACTATGTCAAAAAGCTTTTTATTATTTATATAAATAGTTTTTAACCCATCAAATTTAAATCACTATGTAACTATAGAAAATGGCAGAATAGATTTATCATTATATATGAACATAATAGAGAGATAGATCAGTAAAAAACTGACCAATCTATCTCTCTATTAAGCCCCCTTGGTTCCAAGGTGTCAAGGTGAAAAATCCAAAAGGATTCTCTTTGCTTAAGCAAAACTTCCCTATTTCCACCCCTTCTAGGGGCTTTCACCTGTTCAATCACCTGAAACCTAAGTTGGCTTATCTGATGGCCTGCTGCCAAAAAATGATAGGCCACTGGGGCTGACACTTTACCACATCTGATGTTGCTCTTGTGCTCAGTTATTCTGTCCCGGACCCTCCTAGTGGACTCACCAACATAGGCCTTCCCACATGGACACTTGATCATGTATATGACATAACTACTGTTGCAAGTGAAAAAATCCCTATAATTAAATCTATGCCCACTATGTGGATGTAAAAAATAGGGACTTTTCACTATGCAACTGCAGTTGCTACAACCAAGACAAGGGAAACAACCAAGATTCTTTTTAGTGATAAACTTTTGGGATGTAGATTTGACAGAACCCATGTCAGCCCGTATTAATGAATCCCTAAGGCTTTTACTACGCTTGTAGGCTGGCATGGGGAACTTGTCAAACTCCTCAACATCCACATTACATCTTCTCAAGATGCCCCAATGTCTCTGTATGATTTTCAACACCTGATCACTCTGTCTAGAAAACTCAGATACAAATACCATCCTTTTTTGATTTTTATCAGAGAGTTTTCTAGCTTTTAGAAGGGCATCATGATCCAACTGGGACACCATATCAATGGTGTCCGAAATCAGATCCTGTGGATAGCCACGTTCCAAAAATGTGTCACCCATCTCTGCCAATCTCATTGGAACCTTGGATGTTTCTGTGACAATCCTTTTAACCCTAAGCAATTGACTTTTGGGTAGTGACCTGATCAAGGAGGGATGATGAGCACTGTCATACATCAATAAATTATTCCTGTCAGTTTCTTTTCTGAAAATATCAGTTTTAAAACTGAAACCATCCTTGATCACGGTCACATCCAAAAAATCAATGGAACTCTCACTGGAAGTCAGTGTAAATTTGATATTGTTAGTTGAATGGTTTAATTCAGATACAAAAAGCTCGAGGGCCCCAATGTCACCCAGCCAAACCCCAAAAATATCATCAATGTAGCGCCACCAGGTGGCGCCACACTGACGAAATAGGGCATTTTCAATAACAAACTTCTCTTCAAAGAGATTCATAAAAATGTTGGCATAATTAGGGGCGACGTTGGAGCCCATAGCCGTACCTTGCAACTGTAAATAATATAAGTCCTCAAAGAGAAAATAATTATTATAAAGAATTAATTCTAACAGTTGCAAGATAAATTCGACCTGAGTTTCTGAATGTGACCCAGCAGTGAGCAAAGCATGTTGCACAGCTCCTAGGCCACTCTCATGAGTGATAGATGTGTATAAACTGGAAACATCCAAACTCAAAAGAATAAACTTGTCAGTCTGGAGTTGCAAGTTGCTCAGCTTGATCAAAAAATCATTAGTGTCTTTAATGAAGGTACTTGACTGCTCCACCAGTGGTCTCAAAACGGAATTGGTACCCGCTACAATAGGACGCCCTGGTGGAGCAGTCAAGGACTTTGAATCTTAGGCAGCACATATAGCACAGGTGTGATTGGGTCAGTCACAATTAAAAATTTAGCTGTTTTAGCATCAATTAAAGCATTATTCAATGCAAATTTGACAGTAGATTGAATCTCTCTAGAAATCTTATTAATTGGATTACCTGCAATTACCTTATATACCTCCTTAGTGCCAAGTTGGCGATAAACCTCTGTTCTATAGTCGGTCTTATTTAAAACAACTGTCGCTCCGCCCTTATCAGCCTGCTTCAATATCACTTTATTGTTAGATTTCAATGATTTCAAGGCTGAATGATCAGCAGATGTAAAGTTAAACAACCTAGGTTTACCTTTAGATTTACATAACTTAGTTTTAGCCTGCAAATCATTCAAATCAGACAGAACTAACTTTTCAAAGGTCTCAATACTGTGGTCAGAGGTAGAGGGGAAAAAAGAGCTTTTGTTAAATAACCCTAATTGTTTAATGCTCAAGTTATTAACTTTATTATCCCCAATGATGTTACACCCAACAGACCCACTGCAATTCAACCTTGCACCAATTTGAGAAACATTACTTGTCTTGTTATTATGCCAAAATTTTAACCTTATATTGCGGAAAAATTTGTGAATGTCTCTATTCAAATTGAAGAAATCACAGTCCTTGAATGGGCAAAAAGACAGTCCCTTCTGGAGAACAGATGCTTCTCTCTCAGCAAGTGGACAGTTCGAGATATTAAAGACTATATTTTGTTGCGGGCCCGCGTCACCCTCTGTGAGGATGCCTTGCCCGATTTGGCTGTTACCTTTGTTTTCACTTTTGCTCCCTTTTGGGCCTCGGCGGTGTCTGCGGCCGCTTCTCCTGGGCTGTCGTTGCCCTCTCCCTGGGAAAAATCCGTGGATGAATCGGAGCTGCTGCCTGACACTGCATGACGAGATTGCTGCCTTCTCCGTGAACCGGAAGTGACGCGGCGCTCCTTCCCCATTGGATCGTAGACCCACCTGTAGACTCTATTGGAGGAGTAGTCGTCAGAGTCTCTCTGAAATTTTAACCGTTTCCTCTCCTCAATGGTCGACCGCATCTCTGCCAATAACTCCTTACTAGCCGTAAGCTAGTTTTTGAAAATGCCCTATTTCGTCAGTGTGGCGCCACCTGGTGGCGCTACATTGATGATATTTTTGGGGTTTGGCTGGGCGACGTTGGGGCCCTCGAGCTTTTTGTATCTGAATTAAACCATTCAACTAACAATATCAAATTTACACTGACTTCCAGTGAGAGTTCCATTGATTTTTTGGATGTGACCGTGATCAAGGATGGTTTCAGTTTTAAAACTGATATTTTCAGAAAAGAAACTGACAGGAATAATTTATTGATGTATGACAGTGCTCATCATCCCTCCTTGATCAGGTCACTACCCAAAAGTCAATTGCTTAGGGTTAAAAGGATTGTCACAGAAACATCCAAGGTTCCAATGAGATTGGCAGAGATGGGTGACAAATTTTTGGAATGTGGCTATCCACAGGATCTGATTTTGGACACCATTGATATGGTGTCCCAGTTGGATCGTGATGCCCTTCTAAAAGCTAGAAAACTCTCTGATAAAAATCAAAAAAGGATGGTATTTGTATCTGAGTTTTCTAGACAGAGTGATCAGGTGTTGAAAATCATACAGAGACATTGGGGCATCTTGAGAAGATGTAATGTGGATGTTGAGGAGTTTGACAAGTTCCCCATGCCAGCCTACAAGCGTAGTAAAAGCCTTAGGGATTCATTAATACGGGCTGACATGGGTTCTGTCAAATCTACATCCCAAAAGTTTATCACTAAAAAGAATCTTGGTTGTTTCCCTTGTCTTGGTTGTAGCAACTGCAGTTGCATAGTGAAAAGTCCCTATTTTTTACATCCACATAGTGGGCATAGATTTAATTATAGGGATTTTTTCACTTGCAACAGTAGTTATGTCATATACATGATCAAGTGTCCATGTGGGAAGGCCTATGTTGGTGAGTCCACTAGGAGGGTCCGGGGCAGAATAACTGAGCACAAGAGCAACATCAGATGTGGTAAAGTGTCAGCCCCAGTGGCCTATCATTTTTTGGCAGCAGGCCATCAGATAAGCCAACTTAGGTTTCAGGTGATTGAACAGGTGAAAGCCCCTAGAAGGGGTGGAAATAGGGAAGTTTTGCTTAAGCAAAGAGAATCCTTTTGGATTTTTCACCTTGACACCTTGGAACCAAGGGGGCTTAATAGAGAGATAGATTGGTCAGTTTTTTACTGATCTATCTCTCTATTATGTTCATATATAATGATAAATCTATTCTGCCATTTTCTATAGTTACATAGTGATTTAAATTTGATGGGATAAAAACTATTTATATAAATAATAAAAAGCTTTTTGACATAGTTTGAATCTGTAATTAGGGCTTCATAGCTGTTTTTTGTCTTTGGTTTTATTTTAACACTAGGTAATTATACACCTTAGGGGCCGCTAGATGGCGCTGTCCCTCTATTATTGTATTGTTAGAAAGATTGTAAGGGTTAATCCCAGGTAAGCTATTTAAATAGGTGTACCTGTATAGGTTGTTATCAAATGATTAAGGGGCATACTGCCCCGAAACGTCGTGGTATTTGGACCCTGCCTGTTTCTACAATAAAGTGAATTACTTTTTGGCATATTGGTGCGCTTCAATTCTTTATTTCTTTCATTGAAGATGGACCCGCTCCACGCCGGAAGGATGAAGATAGAAGATGCCGTCTGGATGAAGACTTCTGCCAGTCTGGAGGACCACTTCTGCCCTTCTGGAGGACCACTTCTGCCGGATTTGTTGAGGACATCTTGCTGCTTGGATGAAGACTTCTCCCGGTAAGTGAATCTTCATGGGGTTAGTGTTAGGATTTTTTTAAGGGTGTATTGAGTGGGTTTATTTTTTAGGTTAGTGTTTAGTTTTTGTTTAGTGTTTTTTTTTGTACTTTAGCTAATTTAATTTAATTTATTTAATTGTTGTTAATTTAGTTAATTTAGTTAATTGTAGTGTTAGGTGTTATTGTAACTTAGGTTAGGTTTTATTTTACATGTACTTTTATATTTATTTTAGCTAGGTAGTTATTAAATAGTTAATAACTATTTAGTAACTATTCTACCTAGTTAAAATAAATACAAACTTGCCTGTAAAATAAAAATAAACCCTAAGCTAGCTACAATGTAACTATTAGTTATATTGTAGCTAGCTTAGGGTTTATTTTACTGGTAAGTATTTAGTTTTAAATAGGAATTATTTAGTTAATGATAGTAATTTTATTTAGATTTATTTAAATTATATTTAAGTTAGGGGTGTTAGGTTTAGGGTTAGACTTAGGTTTAGGGGTTAATACATTTAGAATAGTGGCAGCGGCAGATTAGGGGTTAATAAATGTAATGTTGGTGGCAGCGGTGTAGGGGGCGGCAGATTAGGGGTTAATAAATGTAATGTAGGTGGCGGCGGTGTAGTGGGCGGCAGATTAGGGGTTAATAAATGTAATGTAGGTGGCGGTGGGCTCCGGGAGTGGTGGTTTAGGGGTTAATACTTAATACATTTATTTCTTTGTGGCGGGGTCCGGGAGCGGTGGTTTAGGGGTTAATAACTTTATTCGAGTTGTGGTGGGCTCCTGGAGCGGTGGTTTAGGAGTTAATAACTTTATTTTGTTGCGGCGGGGTCCGTGAGCAGCAGGATAGGGGTAAAACAGTATAGTATAGTGTGGGTGTTTAGTGACAGTATACCAATAAAGCTGGGAAAAGCTGAAGAGCAGCGAGATCGATGACTGTTAGTTAACAACAGTCCGCTGCTCATCGCCCCGCTGCTCATCACCCCGCACTTGGTGCAAGGCCTTTTGACAGCTTTTTTGGCAACTTTGGAGAGCGTATTCAGGACCGTGGCAGCGATGTTAGGCGATCTTAGGTGAGCGTATTGGTGCCGTCGAATGCAAGAAAGTTGACGGCTTGATAAGTAGGCCTCAAAGTCTTTTATGTCCCTTTAAAGGGACATGAAACCCACATTTTTTCTTTAATGATTTAGAAAGAGCATGTCATTTTAAACAACTTTCTAATTTGCTTCTAGTATCCTTTACACTTCATTCTCTTGATATCCTTTGCTGAAAAGCATATCTAGATAGGCTCAGTAGCTACGGATTGGTGGCTGCACACAGATGCCTCGTGTGATTAGCTCACCCATGTGCATTGCTCTTTCTTTAAAAAAAAGGATATCTAAAGAATGAAGCAAATAAGATAATAGAAGTGAATTGGAATATTGTTTAAAATTGTATTCTTTGTCTGAATCATGAAATAACAATTTTGGGTTTAGTGTCCTTTTAAGGAGACAATAGAGTTTCTACTATAACACCTGAATCTGCAATACATTTTTTAATAGTAGGTACCCATAAATAACTTTATGCTCAGTTTTTATTTTGGAATAATGTTATTTGTATGGTTCTTATCACATTGTCAAAAGTTCAGCATGGTGGAGAAACTGAAACATTCATAATACCATAATTAACCAATTGCGTGGAATAATTCCTTTGTGTTACACATAAAAGTGATAATAACTGAGTCACATATCATTGTATTATTTATAAGGGACATTTCTTCCCAAGTACACTAAAATCATTTAAGTGCACATTTTCTGACCTGCATTGCTTTTCATTTGTCACCCACTCTACGCACTTCCTCTATATTTCTACATTTACATCACACATACTGTTCCTCTTTTTTTGCAGTTAGATCATTAATGTCCTCTTGGTGTGAGTCTAATGTATATGTTTCTTAGGTGGTCTTTTTTTTTTTTCAAAGAACTTTATTGAGATTTTGTTTTACAGACATCTTAATTGCGGATTTGGGTTTACAATGTGTACCCATACAATATACAACCAAACAGAGGATTACATGAACTCAGAATTCACGACCGTTTAGGTCCCGGTCTTGGCTGTCCCATTAATGGATAGAAGTGGGGCCTTTGTTGGCATTCATTGTTAATGTCTTTCCGCTCAGATTAGTTCTACATTTTCCTTTTTCAGTATTATAGAGAAAACACAATAAATATTTCAGTTGAAAGTATTTAAACAAATTATCCATAATCACAAATGATAACTATTTTAGGATTAGCATTAACTTATTTGAATCAGAATTGAAAGAAGAGAGGGGAAAAGAGGAGAAAGCAGGAAGGGGGTAATGTATATTTTGAGTGTGTGATATTGAGTAGGTCTATCAGATTGGGGTAAGAACCTCCTGCTCAGTGGCTCTGCGGAAGACAGAGCCTATATTATCACTTGTGTCATTTGCCGTTGACTCCAGTGGTCTTGTTATAGACTAACTATACTAATGTATCTACTAATGTTTTGTTAGAGATTGATTCTTGAGTGTGTATTGATCTCTAGTGTTAGGATAAAGGACAGTGGTCAAGGGTCTATCTTAGCTATCTTTATTTGCATTCCACCTCATTATCATGTATTCATGCTTCTCTATACTCCCCGTCCTGAGAAAGGGGTATCTTTCAAGGGCAAGCAAGTTCTCAACCTGTTCTCCAAGCCATTAAGTCAGGAACTTCGGTTGATTTCCATTTCCGGGGTATGAGAATTTTAACACTGTTTAGCATTACATATAGGAGTTTTTTTTATCATCTTTAGTGTTTGGTAGTTTATGGAATAGTAACAGCCCTGGAATTTCTAGTAGGTTGGTTGCTAGTATTTTATTGATCTGTGTAGTTACCGCTTCCCAGAATGGTCTCACTCTGTCACATCCCCACCAAACGTGCAACATATCTGCTGACTCACCACAAACCCTCCAGCATAGGCCATTGGTGTTTTTATATATTTTTGTGAGTCGCAATGGAGTGAGGTACCATTGCGACAGGAATTTATAATTAATTTCTTAAATGCTAGCTGACACTCAGGCTTTTTTGTGATTACTGAATATCCCTAGCCATTCTTTGTTAGTGATGTTTAGGCCTAATTCTGTAGACCATTTATAACAATAGGTTGGGAGAGGGTCTGATGGGCATGATGAAAGGATCCTATATAGAGATGATATAGTATGCCTTGGGTATGTAGGTGATGTGCAAAGTGTCTCAAATGGTGTCAGCCGACGCCCCATATCATGATGTTGCTTGTGTGTGGCTAGGAAGTGAACGGTTTGTGCGCGAGTGTACCATTTCATTGGGTTGTCGCCAAATTTATTTGTCCAGTCCTGCTGAGATAGTAATTTTCCCCCTGGAGTTATGCTCCTTATTGTACAATCTTTTAATTGTATTAAATTCGAATTGTCTGCTTTCATTTTTGATAAGAAGGAGAGATCTGGATTATGTATAATTGGGGTTAAGGGTGCGGGCCTTGACGTAATGTGTGTGCTTGTGTTAGTATTTCCCATTGACTAAGGATCTCTTGTAACAGTGGGAAATCATGAATTATGTCTGGTCTCTGTGTGGGATGTAGCCATGCTAGACTCCCTACGTTATCAGTCTTTAAGATCTCTCTGTCTAACTGTACCTATTGTTTGTTGCTGGAATTATGACTCCAGTCTATGATTCTCTGTAGCAAGGCTGCAAGTCTGTATCTTTGTATGTCAGGCAAGCCCAGTCCCCCCTCTCTCTGGGCAGGTAAAGAGTTTTTCTTGACACTCTCGGCTGCACGTCATTCCATATAAACTTATCGATGTTACCCTGTAGTTGCTTCATATATTCTTTAGGCAGAGCTATGGGAAGTGTCTGTATAGTATATAATAAGCTGGGGAGGATATTCATCTGTTTAACATGTATGCGCCTTAACCACGACAGTATCTTATTTTTCCAGCCGGACAAGTCACTTACTATATTTTTTTTGTAACATGTTATAATTTGCCATGAATATGTTTAGGGGATTTTTGGTCAAGAATATACCCAGATATTTTATCTGTGTTTGTTGGATACGAAGAGGGCTATTGCTTTTAATTTTATCCATGGTCTGTGTCATGGCAGATATGTTTAGTAATTCTGACTTGGAAAGATTAAAGTGAAAGTTAGATACTCTACCATACGGCTAGATTTAGAGTTCTGCGGCCAAAGGGGTGCGTTAGCTACGCTGGCTTTTTTTCTCCCGCACCTTTTACATACCACTGGTATTTAGAGTTCACAGAAGGGCTGCGTTAGGCTCCAAAAAGGGAGTGTAGAGCATATTTACCACCACTGCAACTCGCGATACCAGCGGTGCTTACGGACGCGGCCAGCTTCAAAAACGTTCTCGTGCACGATTCCCCCATAGGAAACAATGGGGCCGTTTGAGCTGAAAAAAAAACTAACACCTGCAAAAAAGCAGCGTTCAGCTCCTAACGCAGCTACATTGTTTCCTATGGGGAAACACTTCCTAAGTCTGCACCTAACACCCTAACATGTACCCCGAGTCTAAACACCCCTAACCTTACACTTATTAACCCCTAATCTGCCGCCCCCGCTATCGCTGACCCTGCATTTTATTATTAACAACTAATCTGCCGCTCCGTACACCGCCGCCAGCTACGTTATCCCTATGTACCCCTAATCTGCTGCCCCTAACATTGCCGACCACTATGTTATATTTATTATCCCCTAATCTGCCGCCCCCGCTATCGCTGACACCTGCATATTATTATAAACCCCTAATCTGCCGCTCCGTACACCGCCGCAACATACATTATAGTTATGTACCCCTAATCTGCTGCCCCTAACACCGCCGACCCCTTTATTATATTTATTAACCCCTAATCTGCCCCCCACAACGTCACCGCCAGCTACCTACAATAATTAACCCCTAATCTGCCGACCGGAGCTCACCGCTACTATAATAAATGTATTAACCCCTAAAGCTAAGTCTAACCCTAACACTAACACCCCCCTAAATTAAATATAATTTAAATCTAACGAAATAAATTAACTTTTATTAAATAAATTATTCCTACTTAAAGCTAATATTATTATATTGTAGCTATTTTAGGATTAATATTTATTTTACAGGCACCTTTGTATTTATTTTAACCAGGTACAATAGCTATTAAATAGTTAATAACTATTTAATAGTTACCTAGTTAAAATAATTACAAAATTACCTGTAAAATAAATCCTAAACTAAGTTACAATTAAACCTAACACTACACTATCAATAAATTAATTAAATACAATACGTACAAATAACTACAATTAAATAAACTAACTAAAGTACAAAAAATAAAAAAGAACTAAGTTACAAAAAATAAAAAAATATTTACAAACATTAGAAAAATATTACAACAATTTTAAACTAATTACACCTACTCTAAGCCCCCTAATAAAATAACAAAGACGCCTAAAATAAAAAATGCCCTACCCTATTCTAAATTAAAAAAGTTCAAAGCTCTTTTACCTTACCAGCCCTGAAAAGGGCCATTTGCAGGGCATGCCCCAAATAAATCAGCTCTTTTGCCTGTAAAAAAAACCATACAATACCCCCCCCCCCAACATTACAACCCACCACCCACATACCCCTAATCTAACCCAAACCTACCTTAAATAAACCTAACACTACCCCCCTGAAGATCTTCCTACCTTATCTTCACCATGCCAGGTTCACCGATCCGTCCACCGAAGTCTTGATCCAAGCCTCCAAAATCTTGATCCAAGCCCAGGCGGGGGCTGAAGAGCTTGGATCAGGACATCGGAGGAGCTCTTCTGGACCGATCGGTGAACCTGGTATGGTGAAGACAAGGTAGGATGATCTTCAGGGGCTTAGTGGTAGGTTTATTTAAGGGGGGTTTGGGTTAGATTAGGGGTATGTGGGTGGTGGGTTGTAATGTTGGGGGGGGTATTGTATGTTTTTTTTTACAGGCAAAAGAGCTGAATTATTTGGGGCATGCCCTGCAAATGGCCCTTTTCAGGGCTGGTAAGGTAAAAGAGCTTTGAACTTTTTAAATTTAGAATAGGGTAGGGCATTTTTTTATTTTAGGCGTCTTTGTTATTTTATTAGGGGGCTTAGAGTAGGTGTAATTAGTTTAAAATTGTTGTAATATTTTTCTAATGTTTGTAAATATTTTTTTATTTTTTGTAACTTAGTTCTTTTTTATTTTTTGTACTTTAGTTAGTTTATTTAATTGTAGTTATTTGTAGGTATTGTATTTAATTAATTTATTGATAGTGTAGTGTTAGGTTTAATTGTAACTTAGTTTAGGATTTATTTTACAGGTAATTTTGTAATTATTTTAACTAGGTAACTATTAAATAGTTATTAACTATTTAATAGTTATTGTACCTGGTTAAAATAAATACAAAGGTGCCTGTAAAATAAATATTAATCCTAAAATAGCTACAATATAATAATATTAGCTTTAAGTAGGAATAATTTATTTAATAAAAGTTAATTTATTTCGTTAGATTTAAATTATATTTAATTTAGGGGGGTGTTAGTGTTAGGGTTAGACTTAGCCTTAGGGGTTAATACATTTATTATAGTAGCGGTGAGCTCCGGTCATCACATTAGGGGTTAATTATTGTAGGTAGCTGGCGGTGACGTTGGGGGCGGCTGATTAGGGGTTAATAAATATAATATAGGGGTCGGCGGTGTTAGGGGCAGCAGATTAGGGGTACATAGGGATAATGTATGTTGCGTCGGTGTACAGAGCGGCAGATTAGGGGTTAATAATAATATGCAGGTGTCAGCGATAGCGGGGGCGGCAGATTAGGGGTTAATAAATATAATATAGGGGTCGGCGATGTTAGGGGCAGCAGATTAGGGGTACATAGGGATAACGTAGCTGGCGGCGGTGTACGGAGCGGCAGATTAGGGGTTAAAAATTTTTAATAGAGTGGCGGCGATGTGGGGGGACCTCAGTTTAGGGGTGTATAGGTAGTTTATGGGTGTTAGTGTACTTTAGAGCACAGTAGTTAAGAGCTTTATAAACCGGCGTTAGCCCAGAAAGCTCTTAACTACTGACTTTTTTCTGCGGCTGGAGTTTTGTCGTTAGATTTCTAACGCTCACTTCAGCCACGTCTCTAAATACCAGCGTTAGAAAGATCCCATTGAAAAGATAGGATACGCAAATGGCGTAGGGGGATCTGCGGTATGGAAAAGTCACGGCTGCAAAGTGAGCGTTAGACCCTTTCCTGACTGACTCCAAATACCAGCGGGCGGTAAAAACCAGCGTTAGGACCCTCTAACGCTGGTTTTGACGGCTACCGCCCAACTCTAAATCTAGGCCATAGTCTGTTTATATTCTTAAGAGGATTGGGACGGAAGTCTCCAGATCAAAGAGTGTAAGTAGTATATCATCCGCATACATTGCAAGCTTGTACTCTCTTGCATGCATCTGGATACCTTTGATTCTAGGGTCCGCCCTGATTTTACATGCTAGAACTGCTATGGACAACACAAATAAGATGTGAGACAGGGGACAGCCCTGCCTAGTGCCATTTCTGATGTTAAATGAGTCTGAAAGAACTGAGATAGTTTTGACTTTTGCTGTCGAGTCTGTGTAAAGTGAAAAAACTTTTCTTATGAAGCTATCGCCTATGTTCATGCCCCATAGGGTGGCCTTGAGAAAATCCCAATCCACCCTATCGAAGGCTTTTTCGGCATCAGTCGAGACCAAAGCCATCTCTTGGTGGGTATTTCGTGCTAGGGTCATTAGTTACATCACCTTCAAGGTATTGTCCCTAGCCTCCCTGCCCGTAATGAATCCCACCTGGTCTGGTGATATTAAAGTTGGGAGTACAGAATTCAATCTATCCTCCATAATTCTGGCAAATATCTTGATATCCACATTCAAGAGGGATATAGGTCTGAAGTTATGCAAGAGCTAACTGTCTTTTACAATACAAAACTACAGTTAACTTGTGGGTTTTGGGTGCAAATTAAACAGTATTTTGATCTGCTTAAGGGTGGGATAAAATATTATATTCATCTGTCCCAGTCAGGTAGGGCCAAAACCCATGTGCCCTTTCCACTGACTCCGCTGCACAAGACGATCTACTGTTTTGGCTTTGTTTAGCCATTTCACATAAATCTCGGCTTCCCCGCTGATCTTCTGCACTTCTTTCTGCAGGTGTCTTGGATCTTGTCCAGCTGAAAGGTTCAGTTGGAGGTATGATTTGTATTTGCAGATTTTCGCAAAAATATGTCAGGTCGTCTAGCCCTCGGAATGTTGCAATTTTGTCTCCTCCTATAAGATATCTTCTGTGATCTTAAAACTGTGGTAATATATTGCATCTCCCTTCTCTTTTGTATCATAGTGGGGCTTAAGTCCGTGAAAATTTGAATCGGGAATTCTGCATGTGTTATTTGTTGTTTCTGTCTTGCATGTTTCAATATTTCTTCCTTGTCCAGGTAGTTCAAAAATATAACAATTATGTCTCTTGGGGGAGCTTTTGCAGGTGGCTTGGCTCTAAGAGCCCTATGGGCTCGCTCCATGATGATGTCTGGTGAGTTGCTGGTTCCCATTATGGTACGGAAGAAAGCTTGTAGATGTCCTTGAATTGCCGCAGGTTGTACTGACTCTGGCACTCCTCTAACCCTAAGGTTATTTCTGCGGCCTCTATTATCAAGGTCTTCCACCTTTTCCATTAAGTTGTTGATCACTTCTTCCTGATTGTATGTTAGTTGTGATAGGTGTCGTGACATAGCTCTCTTCTAGGGTGTTAATTCTCCGGTCTATCTTCTTGATATCTTTTTTCATATCTGAAAACATCTCTCTCATGTCCGACATGGCATTTTTTTTGTCATCCTTGGTTGCTAGATGCTGCAAATCCGCCTTTGTTATTTCTGAGGTGGGGTTGGGAGTATTGAATATATGTGTATCCATACTTGGGTTAGCCTTCAGCTGCGTGTTTGCAGAATCAGCTTTTTGTGGGGTGCATTCTAGCGGTGTAAGATATTGATTTATTTTTTTAGCTTTGGTTACTGCTTCAGGTTTTGGGTTTTTCTTTGCTGGCATACCCTCTTATAAGTGACAAGTCTGATTTTGAGTATTAGGATTTCAACAAACTATAGTAATTTAGTTTATGCTCAGAGGGTCTGTATGCGGACCTTTATGCAGGCTTGTGCTACTAAAAACCTTGAGGTTGTTGTCAGGGATCTAGGGCATCAATACTGTGTTATCGTTATGGCATTTTTATTATGCTGCTATATTTATTTATAACCTGTGTTAGCAGCTAATGTGAGCCAGCAGTTGTACTTTTCCCTTTGTATTTATCTGTTTGTGTCTGTATGACGCATTAGGGCGTTGTGGAATTTATATTATTTCTTTCTTTGCCATGTGCGTTCCTTCTTATTACTTGAAAAGCTGTTTTATTTATTTTAAGGGTATTTACCTTTTTATACTTCTTTTGACTTTGGTGAACACTTATATTTATACTTTTGGGGCTTCACTGTGGTTATGGCTGTAACATGTATGTGCCTTTAAATTCCTTTTCTTCCTATCTCCCTCTTTTTTATTTGGGCTGTAATTATTTTTATTATTTTACCCCCACTGCCGCTGATATTTATATTTTTGTACCTGGGTCCGCTATAGTGCCGAGTTGAGGAACTGTGCAGCGCAAAGTTGTGTGTCAATCCTCCGGTTTTACTCGAGGCCGATGTTGAGGTTCTTATTCTGCACTCGAAGCGGTTACGGCCACACACACCTCCAATGGTGTCAATCTCCTGGCTATGGGTCCCTTGTTGGTCAATCGGCTCTTAGCTGTGATTTGGCTCTCTCTGAACTCGTTAGTTGTATTACGGTTGCCGGTCCTTTGGGTTCAGGGTCTCAGAGCTAACTAGCAAGTGGCCATTACTCAGTGAGGCCAAGCTCCGCCCCCATCCTTAGGTTGTCTTTTTATGTGGGTTTGAAAATTGTCTTTTTAGGTGTGTTTAGTTTTTTCTTTGATAAATTACACATCTAATTTATTTTTGCCTGCTCTCTGAATGTAATAAAAATTCAGTAAGGCCCTTATTTAAAAAGACTAGACACTCAGGGTTGGAAATATTATTGGTGCTGTAGGTGCAGTGGCACCAGGGGCCCAAGTGCTGGGGGGGCCATAGCAGTCAGTCTATGCATAGGCTTCAGCAGAACGGGTTCAATCCTAAAGCAATGGAGCCTTTTATTAGTGCAGTTTGCAGATCAATCTATCCTCAAAATGATTACACAGAGCACCATGTATACAATTACTATTACTTGCTACTGAGTTACCTTTGGGGCCGAAACAATGTTTTTCACCAGGGCCTCTGTTGAGTAGGTCTGCTACTGCAGATATTCCAGCATGATATGTTTTTACTGTTTTCTAAAACCACAGTATGGCTGAAATATGTTAGCAATCTTGACTTATTATATTAATATTACTAGATATGTCTTAAGACCGCTGCTCCTTAACTTGTCCGCCATCTCTGAGGCGGGAGAGAGTAATCAGCCCGATCGGATAGGATTGGGTTGATTGGCCCCCCTCTGCGGGCGATTGGCTGTGAATGTGAAGAGAGTGGCATTGCACAAGCATTTTACTAGAAATGTTTGTGCAATGATAAATGCAGACAGCGTATGCTGTCGCCATTTATCGATGTGTGGCGGACATGATCCGCTACAGCGGGTCATGTCTGCCCCCACATTGTTAAATCGGCCCCATTGTGCATTTTTTGTCTTCAACAAAGACATCTCTAGTGACACTATGCTCATGAATAATAGCCATTCTACAGAATTGATTCACCTACTTATCACATTTATTAATTTGTTTATCCATATTGATATTATTATATTTGTAATGTTTGATTTCTTTGTTCCTGGAAAAATTTCTGTGGATTCTTATGCTCACTGTATGATTTTTACATTTTGCTTGTATTACTTCTTTTTTGTATTTTAAAGAAAAAGAAAAATACATGAAAAAGAGTCTCTCAATGTTTTCCTTTATTTTCACACCGAAATATATTTCTGAGCTGCTCTTATGTATTTGAATATTTCAACAAGATTCACATTTACTGTAAGTTAAAAATACGTCCTGTCAGTTAAAAATACGGGTTCGGTTGCTAAATGCATCCGCATAAGTGGTGATTTTTTGAATGTCAATTGCTTAAATGTGGCATAAATTACAAACGTAATAAAATGTCAGCCAGATAGAGTGTATAGCTACATAAATGATAAACGTTTGGCTTCTGCACTTTATTTTCTTTCCTATCAGCACATAAAAGAAACAAGATTATTAATCACATTTCACTACTCCAGTTAATTGACCTTAAAATTAGAGCATGATTTACTCCCACAAATGTTAAAAGATGTAGCTGTAGATCCTTTTTATCTATTGTGTTTCATAGTTTTTTTTTTTATGTCAGAAGGAAGAAGTTGCTTACATCTTGTGGAACTGTATTATGTCTTATCATGTAATTACTTTGTCAATCCAAATTTCCTTTCTGTCTGTTATGAGAGTACTGTCTATACTGAACTGAAGAAATAATTATGTAAGTCTTTGTCTGAACTAAGAATACCTTGTAGATGTCTTACGGCAGTAATACTGACCTCTGGAATGTCATTTTTAACAAAAAATCAACTTTGTTTTTAATATCTGGACAAAAATGACCTTTATTCACAAAGTGTATGTCATCTTCATCTCTGTGAATCTAAAAGTGCTGACTGAAGAAAGTATTGCCTTGATTTTCGAAGAATTCAGACTGCTTTTAAGAGTTGGTCATAAGATATATAACTATAAAAGCATATTGGAAGCTTAAATATGTGTGAGCTCACAGATCATGGGAAAGTATTTTAAAAATGACATTAGATAGAGCAACAATTTAGTGGTTAGCACATTGCGTCATGGAAAGTGACATTTGTCATTTCCAATTTCTATGTACTACTCACATAATTTTATTACCTTCATTAAACGCTATGGTTCAGTACCAGTAATTTAAAAAAAATAAGTTTGATTAAATATCAAATAAAATAATAAAATATCAAACACGATAAAATACTAAGTCAATTAAGCAATATGAAATGTTTGCATTAAAGATGGTTTCATCATGGTCTCATCAGGTTAAGACAATGAACTAGCAAGTGCATAATAAATAAGAAGAGAGTGATTAATTAGAAGTGTCACCTACTTTAGTGTGCAAACCTGCTACTGTAAAGGGCTAGGCCCAGTACATACACCTTTAGTACGATAAACAAAACTAAACTAGGTTGTGCGTATCTAGTCTCCAAAACATTTCTGTTCCAATTGCCATCAAGGTCTGATCTCCTTTCTTCTCTAATGCCTCAAAGAATTCAAATGTTTCCAGGAGTCAAAACAGATCCTATATTACTTATTTTCCCCTCTCTAGAAATTCTTCCCTGTTGTTTAATGTCAGCTGATAACTGCCATTTGTGAGTAAAACCTGATTTTTCTCTTATGGATACAAAAATGTAGAACTTGGTTTTTTTCCAACACTGTGCAATACAAACTCTGACAGCCATACAAACCATATCAATATTTTTTTTAAAGGACTATTTAATACAGCATAATTGAACAATCAACACATGTATAATAAAAAGACAATGCAATAGTACTTACTCTGAATTTTAAAAGAGCAGTATAATTTTTATGACAAATTTATAAAATGTCCTTTAATTTACTGGCCTACTGTACCTTGTGATGGCCATCAGCCAATCACAAACTCATATACATCTATGCTGTGTACTCCTGCACATGCTTAGTTTAAGCTGGTGCCTCAGAAAGTGTGCATATAAAAAAACACTGCACAATTTGACAATAAGGGGCCAATTTACCAAAGTGCGAGCGGACATGGTACAATGTAGCATATCATGTCCGCCGCACATCGATAAATGCCGACAGCATACGCTGTCGGCATTTATCATTGCACAAGCAGTTCTGGTGAACTGCTTGTGCAATGCCGCCGCTGGCCACTAGCAGGGGATGTCAATCAGCCCGATCGTATAGGATCAGGCGGATTGATGTCCGTGGCCTCAGAGCAGGCGGACAAGTTATGGAGCACCGGTCTGTAGACCGTTGCTTAATGACCTCTGTTTCCGGCGAGCCTCAAGGTTTGTGCGGAAACAGGGGCATCAAGTTCCATTCGGAGCTTGATAATTCGGCCCCTTAAAGTTAATTGGAAAAATCTTTTAAAACAGTATGCTGAATCACAAAAGTTTAATTTTGACTTCAATGTCACTTTAGGCTGTCTTGGTAACCCCTTCAAAGGCTTATATACCAAAGCTTTTTGTGATAATAGACACATAGCCCTGTTTAGCAAATGGTTAAAAAAATGCAGACATTTGATCATACACATTAGTAACATATGGACAAGTCCACCGCATGTGGTTCCATAGATCTGGAGATAAGAAACTTAAGGCTAGATTACAAGTGGAGCACTAAATTATCGCACAACCGCAAACGGGCACATTTAAAAAGTGGCTCTCAGAAAATTAACCAGAGATAAAATCTCTGGTTAATTTTCTAAAAGTGTTCCAAATCCCCTAGGCAGATTTTGGGGTCTAAAGTTGATGGGAGTGGAGTGTTAGAAAAAAAAAGCGGCACTGAAAAGGACCTTTACATTGCGGTCTATGAGAACTGTGCGTCTTCAGTAAACACAAATATATATATGTATATAGTCATATATATTTAAAAATATGCTGCCATTGCAGCACTAATTACCTCTTAGCTGTGCGATGTTCTGATGCCGTCTCTGACGGCATCAGAAGGAGGCTCCCATTGGAGCCTTTGGAAGCGCACTCTTGCGAGCGCAATGTTTCCGTGCAATGCTAATGCAAGGTCGCATTTGCATTGCACCTAACTTGTAATACCAGCACACATTAGCGTGCGCTAGTATTACAAAGTGGAGTGCAAATATTACTTCAGCGAAAGCGATATATTGTGTTCTATTTACAATCTGACCCTAAATTCACTAAAGGTCCATCTTCAATTATGCTCAAAACAACAACGTAACTGTAAGTTTTAAAAAAATAAAGCTTTATACACAAAATTGTTGCTGTCCTGTTAACCTTATCATTTTTATTAATACTAAACCACTGTAAATTTAACCATGTAATCACTGTTAGGTTTATTACTCTCTCCGTAGTATAAAATGTTACACATACTGAAAATTCATTTTCAGAAATATAATGGAATGGGATATGGGGAAGATAAAAAAGGATGAGAATACTCATTTACAGATATAAATAGTAAAACATTTCCTATGTATACTGGGTTATTTTAAACAAAAGTAATCATGTATGTTTTAAAGTTTAGAGGTTATACAAATAAATGTTTACAATTGCAAATATGAGAGTAATAGAGCAGGACTGTGATCTTCTGTTAAAAAACTGATTTAAAGGGAAAGTCTACAATAGAATTGTTATTGTTTTAAAAGTTACATAATCCCTTTATTTCTCATTCCCCAGTTTTGCATAACCAACACAGTTATATTAATGTACTTTTTACCTCTGTGATTACCTTGTATCTAAGAACCTTCTTCCAGCCCCCTTATCACATGACTGTGACTGTTTGTTATCTATTGACTTGCATTTAGCATTGTGTTGTGCTAAATCTTAAAGGGACACCGAACCCAATTTTTTTCTTTCGTTATTCAGATACAGCATGCAATTTTAACCCGTTGAGTACTAAGCACTTTCCCACCTGGGTGATAAGTTTTTATAAATTTTTTTAAATTTTTTTTATTTTTTGAAAACATTTTTTTTAAACTTTTTTTTTTTCCAGATCCTCAAGACTGTTGGAAAGGTGGTTGGGTGATTACCTTTCCAAAGGTGGGTCTTGGGGGTCTGTAACTGCTTAGATGCCTGAGATACAGTCTTCTAAGCAGCATGCCCCCAGCTCCTATACTTAACATTGTTAAGTATAAATAAAGTTGCGCGGTGATGTCATCACATCATTGCGCGTGATGTCACCATGCATAACGTGAAGCCCCGGCAATGCCTGTCACTATGCAGGCCTGATCGCTGGGGTTGGAGTGGGTGGGAGACCCCAGAACTTCCTCATGGTGGAAGAGTGCTAGCGACGGCTCTGAGCCGTTGTTAGCACCAGAGTGGAAACTCTGCGACGGCTCAGAGCAGTCGTTAGCACTCAAGGGGTTAAGCAACTTTCTAATTTACTCCTATTATAATTTTTTCTTCAATCTCTTGCTATCTTTATTTGAAAAAGAAGGTATCTAAGCTAAGGAGCCAGACAATTTTTGGTTCAGAACCCTTGACAGCACTTGTTTATTGGTGGGTTAATTTTTCCACCAATCAGCAACAACAACCCAGGTTGTATATTAAAAATGGGCCAGCATCTAAACTTACATTTTTGCTTTTCAAATAAAGATACAAAGAGAACAAAGAAAATTTGATAATAGGATTAAATTAGAAAGTTGCTTAAAAATGCATGCTCTATCTGAATCACGGAAGAAAAAAATTTGGTTCAGTGTCCCTTTAAGTAACTCCCTGGGCGTTAACACAGTGTTATCTATATGGCCCACATGTACTTTTAGTCTCTTGTTGTGAAAAGCAATTTAAAAAGCATGTGATAAGAGGCAGCCCTCAAGGGCAAAGAAATTAGCATATGAGCCTACCTATGTTTAGTTTCAACTAAGAATACCAAGAGAACAAAGCAATTTTGATGATAAAAGTAAAGTTGAAAGTTGATTAAAAATACAAGTCATATCTGAATAATGAAAGTTTAATTTTGACTAGACTGTCCATTTAAGAAGAACAATTAAAGGACCAGTAAACACAGTAGATTTGCATAATCAACAAATACAAGATAACAAGACAATGCAATAGCACTTATTCTAAATTTCAAATGAGTAGTAGATTTTTTTATGACAATTTTGAAAGTTATGTCTATTTCCACTCCCCCTGTACCATGTGACAGCCATCAGCAAATCACAAATGCATACACATACTATGTGACAGCCATCAGCCAATTACAAATGCATCTATACGTTTATTCTGTGAATTCTTGCACATGCTCAGTAGGAGCTGGTGACTCAAAAAGTTTAAATATAAAAAGACTGTGCACATTTTGTTGATGGAAGTAAATTTGAATTTTTTTTTAAAATTGCATGCTCTATCTGAATAATGAAAGCTTAATTTTGACTTGAGTTTCCCTTTAATTGCGTAAAGAATTGTGTGGACAACTAATAAAGCACATTAATTGTGAGTGTGTGTACGTGGGATATTTTAACAGATTTAAGAAATAATTTTTATTTAAAGGGATACTAAACCCAATTTTTTTTTTCATGATTCAGATACAGCAGAAATTTTAAGCAACTTTCTAATTTACTCCTACTATAAAATGTTCTTTGTTATCTTGCTATATTTATTTAAAAAGCAGGAATTTAAAGCTTAGGATCAGGAGCCAGCCCATTTAAGTTCAGCACCCTGGATAGCACTTGCTTATTGGTGGATACATTTAACAAACCAATAAGCAAGCATAACACAGGTTCTGAACCAAAAACGGGCCAACTCTTAAGGTTTACATTCCTTCTTTTTAAATAAAGATAGCAAGAGAACGAAGAAAATTTGATAATAGGAGTTAATTAGAAAGTTGCTTAACATTGCATGCTCTATCTGAATCGTTAAAGACACATTTTGGGTTGTGTCCCTTTAAGTGGTGCTTTTGTGTGTTTACGGAATCTGTTGGTGCTCTAAAATAATTAATAATAAAAATAATTTATAATAATTATTATTATGATTTGTGTTAAGATATTGTGTAAGGTGATCCTGATTAACTATTAGGCATAACATTCAAATTACAAATAATAGTTAGGAAAGCATCTAATTTGCTGATTTGTTAATCCCTAGTTATTTTCATATTCAAGGTGGTTGGAAAGGTATTAGGATGCAGGAAATATGGTCTCAAACTTAAAATTAACAATATAACTCAAATATCATATTTCTTTCATATAAAATGTCAGTTACCATATCTTACTTGTTACTTTTGATTCATTCTGATTTCAATAGATTAGTTCTCAAAAAATACAAGATACTATGGGCAATAATAAAGTAGTCTATTTACACAACCATGGTTAACTGAATAGTTTATATGCTTCCTTTATGACAGGTATTGCTTTTTTTAATCTTATTTCTGCTAATAGTAAGGACAAAACATGCCAAATTTCTCTGAAATCTCATTTTTAACCTCTCCAGCTTTGCAGCCCTACTTGACTAGTTCCGATGTTATTGAAGGCAGCTGATGTTCTGAGAGACATGATATTCGAATACTATTTTTGAAAAATATCAGGTCCTGACCTTAAAACCACTTGGGGGTCGATCCGATAAAAATCGTCGCCCGCAAAAGCCGGCGACGCCAATATTTGCGCGGGTTTGGTATCCTATATACGGCGTAACCTAGAAGTTACGCGCGTATATTTCTGCCGTCGCCCGTAGTTTTTTTGGGCTATAGGCAGGTATACCAAACCCGCGCAGTTTGGTATCCAATATGCAGCGTAAGGACTTACGTGGCGAAAATGGAGAAAACTTACTCCATTTTCACCTCGCCACAAAAAGCAGCCGTAAGAAGCCTTACGCTGACTATTAGAGCCCCGTAACTCCCTAAACTGGCTGCTAAAATAAACCTAACACCTAACGCATGCGCAATGTCTATCTACCTGTCAACCGCGATCTTCTAAAATAAACCTAACACCTAACGCATGCGCAATGTCTATCTACCTGTCAACCGCGATCCCCCCCCCCGAAATCCCTAATAAAGTTATTAACCCCTAAACCGCCGCTCCCGGACCCCACCGCCATCTACATAAACTAACCCCCTACTGTGAGCCCCTAAAACCGCCGCCATCTACCTTATCTATCCCCTAATTAGAACCCCTTACACCGCTGTCATCTACCTTATCTATCCCCTAATCTGACCCCTTACACCGCCGCCACCTATATAAAAATGATTAACCCCTAATCTAATCCCCCTATACCGCCGCCAGCTATATTAAAATTATTAACCCCCAATGTAAGCCCCTTACACCGCCGCCATCTCTATTAAAATGATTAACCCCTTATTTAATCTACCTACCCCGCCGCCAGCTATATTATCTATGTTAACCCTAAGTATATTATAGTTAATATAGGTATTACATTATATATATTAACTATATTAACCCTAATTATATTAGGGTTAATATAGTTAATATAGTTACTATAGTATTTATATTAACTATATTAACTCTATCTAACCCTAACACCCCTAACTAAATTTATCTTAAATTAATCTAATTCATTTATAAACTAAAATATTCCTATTTAAATCTAAATACTTACCTATAAAATAAACCCTAAGATAGCTACAATATAATTAATAATTACATTGTAGCTATGTTAGGGTTAATATTTATTTTACAGGTAAATTGTTAATTATTTTAACTAGGTATAATAGCTATTAAATAGTTATTAACTATTTAATATCTACCTAGTTAAAATAATTACCCAATTACCTGTAAAATAAATCCTAACCTAAGTTACAAATACACCTACACTATCAATAAATTAAATAAACTACAAACATCTATCTAAAAATACAATTAAATTAACTAAACTAAATTACAAAAACAAACAAACACTAAATTACAAAAAATAAAAAAAGATTACAAGATTTTTAAGCTAATTACACCTATTCTAAGCCCCCTAATAAAATAATAAACCCCCAAAATAAAAAAAATTCCCTGCCCTATTCTAAATTAAACAAATTTCAAAGCTCTTTACCTTACCAGCCCTTAAAAGGGCCTTTTGTGGGGCATGCCCCAAAGAATTCAGCTCTTTTGCATACAAATACAATACCCCCCCCATTACAACCCACCACCCACATACCCCTATTCTAAAACCACCCAAACCCCCCTTAAAAAAGCCTAACACTACCCCCTGAAGATCTCCCTACCTTGTCTTCACCACACCGGGCCGAACTCCTGATCCGATCCGGGCGATGTCTTCCTCCAAGCGGCAAAGAAGAATTCTTCCTCCGGCGATGTCTTCCTCCAAGCGGCAAAGAAGAATTCTTCCTCCGGCGACGTCTTCCTCCAAGCGGCAGCAAAGTCTTCATTCTTCCGGCGGCATCTTCAATCTTCTTTCTTCGCTCCGCCGCTGCGGAGCATCCATCCCGGCCGACTACTGAACTTGGAATGAGGTACCTTTAAATGACGTCATCCAAGATGGCGTCCGCCGAATTCCGATTGGCTGATAGGATTCTATCAGCCAATCGGAATTAAGTTAAAAAAATCTGATTGGCTGATTGAATCAGCCAATCAGATTCAAGTTCAATCCGATTGGCTGATCCAATCAGCCAATCAGATTGAGCTTGCATTCTATTGGCTGTTCCGATCAGCCAATAGAATGCGAGCTCAATCTGATTGGCTGATTGGATCAGCCAATCGGATTGAACTTGAATCTGATTGGCTGATTCAATCAGCCAATCAGATTTTTTTAACTTAATTCCGATTGGCTGATAGAATCCTATCAGCCAATCGGAATTCGGCGGACGCCATCTTGGATGACGTCATTTAAAGGTACCTCATTCCAAGTTCAGTAGTCGGCCGGAATGGATGCTCCGCAGCGGCGGAGCGAAGAAAGAAGATTGAAGATGCCGCCGGAAGAATGAAGACTTTGCTGCCGCTTGGAGGAAGACGTCGCCGGAGGAAGAATTCTTCTTTGCCGCTTGGAGGAAGACATCGCCGGAGGAAGAATTCTTCTTTGCCGCTTGGAGGAAGACATCGCCCGGATCGGATCAGGAGTTCGGCCCGGTGTGGTGAAGACAAGGTAGGGAGATCTTCAGGGGGGTAGTGTTAGGCTTTTTTAAGGGGGGTTTGGGTGGTTTTAGAATAGGGGTATGTGGGTGGTGGGTTGTAATGGGGGGGGGTATTGTATTTGTATGCAAAAGAGCTGAATTCTTTGGGGCATGCCCCACAAAAGGCCCTTTTAAGGGCTGGTAAGGTAAAGAGCTTTGAAATTTGTTTAATTTAGAATAGGGCAGGGAATTTTTTTTATTTTGGGGGTTTATTATTTTATTAGGGGGCTTAGAATAGGTGTAATTAGCTTAAAAATCTTGTAATCTTTTTTTATTTTTTGTAATTTAGTGTTTGTTTTTTTTTGTAATTTAGTTTAGTTAATTTAATTGTATTTTTAGATAGATGTTTGTAGTTTATTTAATTTATTGATAGTGTAGGTGTATTTGTAACTTAGGTTAGGATTTATTTTACAGGTAATTGGGTAATTATTTTAACTAGGTAGATATTAAATAGTTAATAACTATTTAATAGCTATTATACCTAGTTAAAATAATTAACAATTTACCTGTAAAATAAATATTAACCCTAACATAGCTACAATGTAATTATTAATTATATTGTAGCTATCTTAGGGTTTATTTTATAGGTAAGTATTTAGATTTAAATAGGAATATTTTAGTTTATAAATGAATTAGATTAATTTAAGATAAATTTAGTTAGGGGTGTTAGGGTTAGATAGAGTTAATATAGTTAATATAAATACTATAGTAACTATATTAACTATATTAACCCTAATATAATTAGGGTTAATATAGTTAATATATATAATGTAATACCTATATTAACTATAATATACTTAGGGTTAACATAGATAATATAGCTGGCGGCGGGGTAGGTAGATTAAATTAGGGGTTAATCAATAATAGAGATGGCGGCGGTGTAAGGGGCTTACATTGGGGGTTAATAATTTTAATATAGATGGCGGCGGTGTTAGGGGCTCACTTTAGGGGGTTATAGATATAATATAGCTGGCGGTGGGGTACGGGAGCGGCGGTTTAGGGGTTAATAGCTTTTTTATTGTTAGGATAGTGAGGGGGGATAGCGGATAGAGGGTTAGACGTGTCGGGCTATGTTAGGGAGGCGTGTTAGACTTGTTGGGCTATGTTAGGGAGGCGTGTTAGACAGTGCGGGTGTTTTAGACTTTAGTCAGGTTTTATAGGCGCCGGCAGTTTCTAACGTGCCGCAAGTCACTGGCGACGCCAGAAATTTGTACTTACGCAGATTTCTGGACATCGCTGGTTTGTCAGATTTACGGCACGTTAGCATCTGACGGCGACTTATATGGGATAGCTCGAGTTGCGAGCTGAAACTGCGGGCGACGCCGGTTCCCTCGCTTGCGCCGCAAACTGCGATCTATATCGGATCGCGCCCCTGATACCTAGAATAAAGAGCCTGTGAATCAGCTAACCTTCTGTCTGAAGTAATAACCAAGAGAAAACAAAACTCCTCAATGTAAGATATCAGAGGGGGGATCTCAGTAATTACCACAAAATACCAAAATAAATCTCATGGAGGTTAAAAACAAAACAAAACACAATTACATCAATCAAGTGAGATATGGTTTTTGCTTTTTAGAAAAATGTTTTTAACCATATCTCGCAGTGAAGATGCTTTCATTGGTACAGATTGGACACCTGACCCTAAGCTATCTGTGATATAGGTAGATATCTTCTATATTACAAAAGACAAAATATTGCCTACTATGGGCTAGATTACAAGTGGAGATGTAATTACTGCTCCCGCTCGAGCGTTAACATTGCTAGAAGTTAACTTTTTGTACACGTCTGGTAGCACTTGAATTTCAAATTAAAAGTACAATTTTTTCACTTGCATGAAATCTGACGCAAGCAAAAAGTTATCCACAGGATAGTGTTCGCAATATTACAGAAACTAAATTGAATTCAATGGAGCAGTAATGTTTAAAAAAACTAACAACTAACACCTACACTCGTGCGTTAACCCCCACCGCAAAAATTGCCCTACTTGAATAATCTTAAACTGCCACACCCCCATTGCAAACTACCCCGCTACACTATTAAACCCTAAACCACCACACATCCCACAACAACAAACTCCCTACACTATTAACCCCCAACTGCCAAAAACCCCCATCACAAACCCTAACCACTACAAACCCCATCGTAAAATCCCCCCTATACTCCTAACAACTAACCCAACAAGACCCCTAACGTAAGACACCGTAAGTTACAAAAAATAAAAAAACACTAGCATTCCCAAAAAATAAAAAGTACCAAATATATAAAACCCCAACCAGTACAAGCCCTATCCTAAAACTAAAGTCCCCTTAACCCCTCCTAAAAACTCTTTACTAAAATTAAAACCTCCCCTAAAAATTGCCCTGAATAGGACATTTTTCAGGCAGTGCCCTAGGTGAAATTATCAGCAAGTTTGCATTAAGAAAACCCTATAATAAAGCCAAAATATCCCCACCCCCCAAAAAAAATATTAAAAAACCTAACCTAAAAACTGCCTTAAGAAGGGCATATGTCAGAAATTGCCCTGAAGTAGTCACAGCTCTTTTGCTCAAACATAAAAAACACTATCTTTAAAAAATCTAAATTTTAAAAATCCTATACTAAAAGAATGCCATGAAAAGGGCATCAGGGATTAACCCTTTGAGTGCTAAGCACTTTCCCACCTGGGTGCTAAGGTGATTTAAGTTTTTTTTTTTTTTTAACTTTTGTATTTTTTTCCAGATCCCCACGACTTACACCATTGGAAAGGTCTTGGGGGACTTTAGCTGCTTAGATGCCTGAGATCAGTGGCGTAGCGTGGGTTGTCAGTGCCCAGGGCAAGGCAAGTATTGCGCCCCCCCCCAACCCCATTTTAGATATGCTGCTTCTTCTTACATTTGGGAGAAACCAAGCAAAGACCCAAGCCTGGTAGATCACATAAAGCAAGGGACACTGTCTCCTCTCCCACAAAATGCTCCCTTAACCATCTTTACTGGATAACTAACAGTTATTGCTGATGATACCCATATCCCCAAAATATGTCCCTTGTCATAAGCAGCTGCTAATCAGTAGTGCCTTACAAACAAAGCCATGAAAATAATATATTGGCAATACAAGAGGCAGTGGATGAAGCCTGCAAGCATTATGTGCTATCCCCCTGTGATCAAACCCTGTCTGCAGCTCTCCAGAGCTGGGCAAATATATACAATATTAAATTTTAAGATTTATTCTCGTTTTACACATGGGGGAAAGCCCCCCTTAACCCCCATCTGGTGGTGACATGTCCTGATCTGTAAAACTTCATGGTACAAATACTGCAGACCACAGGGTGCACCCACCCTCACTTTGCAGCAACCCATATTGTATATGTGGTGCAATAGGTTTTTGGTAAGTCGTTAAAAAGAGGAAAAGGGGACACACAGGTTGGCAGCTGTTACATAAGGTTGTCCCTGCTGGGCAGACTGTTTTTTGAGTGCCAATGACATATAAAAGTGGGGTATATATTCTACCTTAATAAATATAACAATTGTAAGTAATCAATATAAAAGGGGCATGGGACAGACAACCCAGCATTACATACATATATGGGGGGAGGGTGTATGGTATTTAAGGGGGTGCTGTTAAATTTATTTACTAACACAAATTATAGTTTTTTTTTTTTTTACTTTAAATGCAGTAAGGGTGGGTTTAATGTAAATAAAAAAGGCAATGAGCAACCAAACCCTAAAAATCGGTAAAAGTCCACACCTCAGGAGTCCAGCAAGAAATAGATTCAAGATGGTGAATTCATAGGACTTCTTTGATAGGAGACAAACACAGTGAAATGCCTGGTGAGCAGCACAATCCTGGTGCGAGACAGCACACAAATCCCTAAATCTACTTCTGCCCTAGGAAGATCATGAAGGGGAAAAATCAAATACAGGAAACAAGGTCTCATTTTTGTCAACTGTCACAAATATACTTTTTTTGTGCAAGGACAAGATGGTGTAAGTTGTAATCAGAATCCGGTCAAACATGAAAGTATGGTCTCTGATCACCCCACCATCCCACTAACTAGGTAACTGGGGTTAACAGAAAGGCAGAGCCCAGCCATTCTGGCTCTGGGTCCTTTGTTGGAAGGGAACTTACTTGTTGGGTAATAATAGAACCGTAATTAAGCTGCATTTTGCGTGTTGCTAGTATCAGGCAAAAATAGGGCTATAAGTAAGTCTGGTCCTGACACCTTACCTTAGTCGCGGAATCACCACATTCCTGACGGGTCGCAGAACAGAGCTGGGAGCCTGTCAGAATTTTTAGCCTCCCTTCTTCCCTTTGCTAAGTTGAGGCTGGAAGCGCCCCTCAAAATTATGCGCCCGGGGCAACCGCCCCTGTTGCCCCCCCCCCCACGCTACGCCACTGCCTGAGATACAGGCGTCTAAGCAGCATGGCCCCTTTCCCTATACATTGTATTGTAAAGGTGGGAGAATGCTAGCGACGTCTGTGAGCCGTTGTTAGCACCAGAGTGGGAAATTCTACGATGGCTCAGAGCCATCGCTAGCACTCAAGGTGTTAAGCGCTTTTGCAAAAAAAAAAAAAAAAAAAACTAAACTAAAGAAATCCTTAAAATAATCTATCCTTAAAAATGCCCTGAAAATGACATTAGTGATTAAGCTCTTTTGCACCAAAAAAACCCTATACAAAATCTAATCCCCCTCTCCTACAAAAAACCTATAGCTATACCCCAAACAATGGTACTCACCAAATTGAATCCAGCTCCTCAGGGAGGGCAGTGACGTGTCCATGGCAGCAGTAATCAGGTCCATTTCAATCTTCTCCAGTAGTCTTCAGGGGCGTTCCGGAATCTTCTTCCATCTGATGTATCTTCATGCTGTCACACTAAAGCTTGAATGTAAGGTTCCCCTTATATAGGGGTGCCCTTGCATTTCTAATGGATGATTTTCAAATCCAAATAAGCCAACAGAATGAAAGCTTTTTTTCATTACCTGATTTGATGCCAAATCAATTGCGTTAACATATTCTCCCATAGACTTCAATGGAGCCTGAAAAGTGAAAAAGAAAACAACACCCTACTTGCACGCAAACCTAATCACATATTCTCAAGTAATATAATAGAATATACATTTATAAATACATAGAGCAGTATAAACTTTATGAATATTGCATAAATATTGTTTTTTTATGTTTTCATGTAATTGACTGCAAAGTACTCCAATGCACTTTATATATATATGTCCATATGTGTGTAGATATGTATTTATGGGTTTATATGAGTGTATATGTCTGTAAATACATATAAACACAAATACATCTGTACATATATATATATATATATATATATATATATATATATATATGTCACTTACCGGCCACTTTATTTGGTACTTTGCTAGTACCGGGTTGGACCCCCTTTTGCCTTCAGAACTGCCTTAATTCTTCATGGCATAGATTCAACAAGGTGTTGCTGCAGATTTGTCGGCTGTACATCCATTAAGCGAATCTCACGTTCCACCACATTCCAAAGGTGCTCTATTGGATTGAGAGCTGGTGACTGTGGAGGCCATTGGAGTACAGTGAACTCATTGTCGTGTTCAAGAAACCAGTTTGAGATGATTTAAACTTTGTGGCCTGGTTCATTATCCTGTTGGAAGTAGCCATCAGAAGATGAGTACACTGTAGTTATAAAGGGATAGACATGGTCAGCAACAATACTCAGGTAGGCCGTGGCATTTAAACAATGCTCAATTGGTACTAAAGGGCCCAAAGTGTGCCAAGAAAATATCCCCCACACCATTAACCCACCACCACCAGCCTGAACCATTGATACAAGGCCGGATGTTTTATGCTTTCATGTTGTTTATGCCAAATTCTGACCCTACCATCTGAATGTCGCTGCTGAAATTGAGACTCATCAGACCAGGCAACGTTCTTCCAATCTTCCATTGTTCAATTTTGGTGAGCCTCTGCGAAATGTAGCCTCAGTTTCCTATTCTTAGCTGACAGGAGTGGCACCCGTTGAGGTCTTTTGCTGCTGTAGCACATCTGCTTCAAGGTTCGACATGTTGTGCATTCAGAGATGGTATTCTGCATACCTTGGTTGTTATGAGTGGTTATTTGAGTTACTGTTGCCTTTCTATCATCTCGAACCAGTCTGCCTATTCTCCTCTAACCCCTGACTTTAACAAGGCATTTTTGTCCACACAACTGCTGCTCACTGGATATTTTCTCTTTTTCAGACCATTCTCTGTAAACCCTAGGGATGGTTGTGCGTGAAAAGTCCAGTAGATCATCAGTTTTTTTTAAATACTCAGACCAGCCTGTCTGGCACCAATAACCATGCCATGTTCAAAGTCACTTGAATCCCCTTTCTTCCCCATTCGGATTGCTCAGTTTAAACTTCAGCAAGTTGTTTTCACCACGTCTAGGGGCGCGATCTGATATGCAGCGTAGTTTGCGGCGCAAGTGAGGGATCCTCCGCCGCCCGCAGTTTCAGCTCGCAACTCGAGCTATACCATATACGGCGCCGTCAGAGGCTAAAGTGATGTAAGTCTCACAAACCAGCGATGTCCAGAAATCTGCGTAAGCACAAATTTCTGGAGTCGCCAGTGACTTACGGCACTTTAGAAACTGCCGGCGCCTACAAAACCTGACTAAAGTTATTAAATCTCCCGCACTGTCTAACACGCCTCCCAAACATAGCCCGACACGTCTAACCCTCTATCCACTATCCCCCCTCACTATCCTAACAATAAAAATGTATTAACCCCTAAACCACCGCTCCCGGACCCCGCCGCCACCTAATAAAGTTATTAACCCCTAAACCGCCGCTCCCGGACACCGCCGCCAGCTATATTAAACCTATAACCCCCTAATGTGAGCCCCTACCCTGCCGCCATCTACCTTACCTACCCCCTAAAGTGAGCCCCTACCCCGCCGCCATCTATTTTAAAATTATTAACCCCTAATTTAATCCCCCTACCCCGCCGCCACCTATATTAAATTAATTAGCCCCTAATCTAATCCCCCTACCCCGCCGCCACCTATATTAAATTATTTAACCCCTAATCTAATCCCCCTACCCCGCCGCCAGCTATATTAAATTATTTAACCCCTAATCTAATCCCCCTACCCCGCCGCCACCTATATTAAATTATTTAACCCCTAATCTAATCCCCCTACCCCGTCGCCACCTATATTAAATTATTTAACCCCTAATCTAATACCCCTACCCCGCCGCCACCTATATTAAATTAATTAACCCCTAATCTAATCCCCCTACCCCGCCGCCACCTATATTAAATTATTTAACCCCTAAATTACTAAACTATCCCTACGACTAAACCTAAGTCTAACCCTACAAATAGCCCTGAAAAGGGCTTTTTGCGTGACATTACCCCAAAGTAAACTGCTCTATTGCCAGCCCCTAAAAGGGATTTTTGCGGGGCATGCCCCAAAGAATTCAGCTCTTTTACCAGCCCTTAAAAGGGATTTTGGTGGGGCTTTGTCACAAAGTAATCAGCTCTTTTGCATCTAATCTAAATCCCCCTACACCGCCGCCACCTATAATAAATGTATTAACCCCTAATCTAATCCCCCTACACCGCCGCCACCTATATTAAATACATTAACCCCTGATCTAATCCCCCTACACCGCCGCCACCTATATTAACTATATTAACCCTAATTATATTAGGGTTAATATAGTTAATATCGTTATTATATTATATATATATTAAGTATAATAACCCTATCTAACTCTAACATCCCTAACTAAACTCTTATTAAAATAAATCTAATATTAATATTATTAATTAAAATATTCCTATTTAAATCTAAATACTTACCTATAAAATAAACCCTAAGATAGCTACAATATAATTAATAATTACATTGTAGCTATTTTAGGGTTTATATTTATTTTACAGGTAACTTGGTATTTATTTTAACTAGGTACAATAGCTATTAAATAGTTATTAACTATTTAATAGCTACCTAGTTAAAATAATTACCAATTTACCTGTAAAATAAATCCTAACCTAAGTTACAAATACACCTACACTATCAATAAATTAAATAAACTACAAATATGTAAACTAAAATACAATTAAATAAACTAAACTAAATTACAGAAAAAAACAAACACTAAATTACAAAAAATAAGAAAAAGATTACAAGATTTTTAAGCTAATTACACCTATTCTAAGCCCCCTAATAAAATAATAAAGCCCCCCAAAATAAAAAAAATCCCTACCCTATTCTAAATTAAAAAAGTTAGCTCTTTTACCTTACCAGCCCTTAAAAGGGCCTTTTGCGGGGCATGCCCCAAAGAAAACTGCTCTTTTGCCTGAAAAAAAAAAACACAATACCACCCCCAACATTACAACCCACCACCCACATACCCCTACTCTAAACCCACCCAAACCCCCCTTAAAAAAACCTAATACTAAGCCCCAGAAGATCTCCCTACCTTGTATTCACCCAGCCGGGCAGAACTCTTCATCCGATCCGGGCGATGTCTTCAATCAAGCGGCAGAGAGTCTTCTTCCATCCGGCGATGTCTTCAAGCAAAGCGGCATCTTCAATCTTCTTTCTTTGCTCCTCCGCCGTGGAGCATCCATCCGGCACGACGACTTCCCAACGAATGAGGTTCCTTTAAATGACATCATCCAAGATGGCGTCCATCGAATTCTGATTGGCTGATAGGATTCTATCAGCCAATCGGAATTAAGGTAGAAAAATCTGATTGGCTGATTGAATCAGCCAATCAGATTCAAGTTCAATCCGATAGGCTGATTGGTTCCTAGTTAAAATAAATACCAAGTTACCTGTAAAATAAATATAAACCCTAAAATAGCTACAATGTAATTATTAATTACATTGTAGCTATCTTAGGGTTTATTTTATAGGTAAGTATTTAGATTTAAATATGAATATTTTAATTAATAATATTAATATTAGATTTATTTTAATAAGAGTTTAGTTAGAGATGTTAGAGTTAGATAGGGTTATTATACTTAATATATATATATATATAATATAATAACGATATTAACTATATTAACCCTAATATAATTAGGGTTAATATAGTTAATATATATAATATATTAGGGGTTAATACAATTATTATAGGTGGCGGCGGTGTAAGGGGATTAGATTAGGGGTTAATCTATTTAATATAGGTGGCGGCGGTGTAGGGGGATTAGATTAGGGGTTAATACATTTATTATAGGTGGCGCTGGTGTAGGGGGAGTTAGATTACATGCAAAAGAGCTGATTACTTTGTGACAAAGCCCCGCCAAAAGCCCTTTTAAGGGCTGGTAAAAGAGCTGAATTCTTTGGGGCATGTCCCGCAAAAAGCTCTTTTAAGGGCTGGCAATAGAGCAGTTTACTTTGGTATAATGTCACTCAAAAAGCCCTTTTCAGGGCTATTTGTAGGGTTAGATTTAGGTTTAGTGGTAGGGATAGTTTAGTAATTTAGGGGTTAAATAATTTAATATAGGTGGCGGCGGGGTAGGGGGATTAGATTAGGGGTTAATTAATTTAATATAGGTGGCGGCGGGGTAGGGGGATTAGATTAGGGGTTAAATAATTTAATTTAGGTGGCGGCGGAGTAGGGGGATTAGATTAGGGGTTAATTAATTTAATATCGGTGGCGGCGGGGTAGGGGGATTAAATTAGGGGTTAATAATTTAATATAGGTGGCGGTGGGGTAGGGGGATTAGATTAGGGGTTAAATAATTTAATATAGGTGGCGGCGGGGTAGGGGGATTAGATTAGGGGTTAAATTATTATTTTATTATTATTCTTTATTTAAAAAGCGCCAACAGATTCCGCAGCGCTGTTCATAGGTAACAAAGATAAAAGGACAGTACAATATGAGACACCAGACAAAATTTAACAAACAAATACAGGAGGAATTGGGAGCCCTGTTCCCGTGGGAATTTACAATCTAAATGGGTAGGAGGGTGAGAAACAGGAGGTGGGGACTGCAAAGGTGGGAATGATGTTAGTGTGAAGTTAGATGAGGGCAACTATTAGGCAAGTGGAATTCATTAGTTACTGATTTGGTTATAGGCTTCCCTAAACAAGAAGGTCTTTAGGGAGCGTTTAAAGGAGGAGAGGTTGGGGGAAAGTCTGACAGCACGAGGAAGTGCGTTCCAGAGGGTTGGTGCCGCACAAGAGAAGTCCTGTAGTCTAGCATGAGAGGAGGTGATGGTAGAAGAAGCAAGGTGTAGATCGTTGTTGGATCTTCGGGGACGGACTGGAGTATATTTGTTTATGAGTGAGGACAGGTATGGGGGGGCTTGATTGGTAAGGGCTTTGTAGGTCAAAGTGAGAATTTTGAATTTAATTCTGCTGTGAATGGGGAGCCAGTGAAGGGACTCACAGAGGGGTGCGGCAGATACAGAGCGTCGGGAGAGGTGGATTAGCCTAGCAGAGGCATTTAGGATGGATTGAAGGAGGGAGAGGCGGGAGAGAGGAAGGCCAGTTAGTAGGTTGTTACAGTAGTCAAGCCGGGAAATTACTAGGGAATGGATTAGCTGTTTAGAAGTTTCAGCGCTCAGAAAAGGACGAATTTTGGAGATATTGCGTAGGTGGTTGCGACAGGATGAAGAGAGCGATTGGATGTGGGGTATGAAGGACAGATTGGAGTCGAGTATAACTCCAAGGCAGTGGACTTGGGGTGATGGGGAGATAGTGGTGTCACCGACAGTGATAGTAAAGTTAGAAACTGGAGTAGAATTAGTTGGGGGGATTAGAAGAAGCTCAGTCTTGGACATGTTGATTTTTAGGTGGTGAGAGGCCATCCAGGAAGAAATGCCAGATAATTTAATATAGCTGGCGGCGGGGTAGGGGGATTAGATTAGGGGTTAAATAATTTAATATAGCTGGCGGCGGGGTAGGGGGATTAGATTAGTGGTTAAATAATTTAATATATGTGGCGGCGGGGTAGGGGGATTAGATTAGGGGTTAATTAATTTAATATAGCTGGCGGCGGTGTAGGGGGATTAAATTAGGGGTTAATAATTTTAAAATAGATGGCAGCAGTGTAAGGGGCTCACTTTAGGGGGTAGTTTAATGTAGTTGGCGGCGGGGGAGGAGCTCACATTAGGGGGTTATACTTTTATTGTAGGTGGCGGCGGGGTCCGGGAGCGACGGTTTAGGGGTTAATAACTTTATTAGGGATTGCGGCGGGGGATCGCGGTTGACAGGTAGATAGACATTGCGCATTCGTTAGGTGTTAGGTTTTATTTAGCAGATCGCGTTTGACAGCTAGATAGACATTGCGCATGCGTTTAGGGTTTATTTTGTAGCTAGTTTAGGGCGTTACCAAGCTCCAATAGACAGCGTAAGGCTTACTACGGCTGCTTTTTGTGGTGAGGTGAAAATGGAGTAAGATTTCTCCATTTTCGCCACGTAAGTCCTTACGCTGTATATTGGATACCAAACTGCGCTGGTTTGGTATACCTGCCTATGGCCCAAAAAACTACGGGCGACGGCAGAAATATACGGGCGTAACTTCTAGGTTACGCCATATATAGGATACTAAACCAGCGCAAAATTCAGCGTTGCCGGCATTTGCGGGCGACGCTGCATATCGGATCGGGCCCTAGATGCCTAAATGCATTGAGTTGCTGCCATGTGATTGACTGATTAGCAATTTGTATTTTTACAATTTTTTTTATTAGATAGTGTTATTATGAGTGTAACTGTACTTTTAAATGTGTTTTGTGACACTTTATATTTAAGTGTAACAGTTAACCAGATCGCTGAAGTCGCACTACGTGTGATGTACTTTCCCTTTAAGAGAGTCACTTCTTTAGATTCTGAAAACTGGTTCAAATGAAACCAAACACATTTCCTTTTAAAGGAAAACTGTACACAGGATTCTTACGGTATAATTCAGTTATAATTTGTAATAAGGAAAAGGCCAAACAGAATCCGAACTCAACAAAAATACAGTGTTTTTTTCCTCTTTAAATTAATAACAAAGTTCTTACCCGACTGTTCTATTAGGCTGTGTATCTCACAAAGTAAATAGCACATAAATCAGATCCCAATCGGTAATCTTGATGCTTTCATACATAAAGTGTCTTTAAATCTAAAAGAGTAGCCCCAGTTTGCAAGTCAGATCACAAACAGCAGACTTGATGCTTTAAGTTAATGAAAAGTGTATTTAAAACCAAAAGGCAGACCCAGCATGCACTTTAGATCCCAAATAGTAGTCTTGATGTTTTCAGCATGCATATAAAAACTCTAAATCCAAAGATAGGAAAGATTCACAATATGGAGATATTCCAGTATTCAAGATAGGTTGGAGGTATTATTAAAAGTCCTTTTGTTTTGAAAATCTGTCAGAAGATGCAGGTTTAATATGCAGCTGGTTTTCAGCAGAGCAAGACAAGGCAGCAAACACAATAAATGAACACAGCACCTGTTAATGAGCAGGCAATACCTTAAGAAGCATAGGAGAAAAAAGGGGAGTGTTTTCTAAAAGGTAAACTTGTTAAAGTGACGGTATCACCATATAATCATAGAGTATCAGAATGTGACACTACGTTAAATTCAGATGCGCTCAAGCAATTGCGTTTACTTTCAACCTTTAATACGCATGCTACTTCCAACACGTGCAATCAGGGTTGATAAACCCGATAATGCTTGCATGCTTTTGTTAGCGCACCACTCGTAATCTATCCCATTGGGTAATAATGAAATTATATACTTGATGAAACATATTTGATGGGATTTCTAGCAAATTACTGATTTACCATTATAATTGACTACAATTTCACAATTGTTACATTGAATAATAATTAAATGTCTATATATACACACATATATATATATAATTTTGCTTTGGGAGTCCAAGTATGTAGTGCCATTTTTAAAATAATAAGCAACTCATGTATAAGTAAATCCATCCTGCCGCACATGATGCTATGTTTGGGACATTTTTCCCCCCCTTCCTTAGCCCATTGCTTTAATTTATCAAAAATAGATTTTCTAAAACTCTATCTCTGAGAACCCTAAGAAGTAATGTTGATTTCACACAATTAAAATACAAAACAATTTTTATTCCATTAGAAAACGACTCGTAACATGATAAACCATGGGGCCCATTTATCAAGCTCCGAACGGGCCCGTGTTTCTGGCGAGTTTTCAGACTCGCCAAAAACAGCAGTTATGAAGCGGCGATCTAAAGACCGCTGCTCCATAACCCTGTCCGCCTGCTCTGATGAGGTGGACAGGAATCGCCGGAATTCAACCCGATCGAGTACGATCGGGTTGAATGACACCTCCCTGCTGGCGGCCCATTTGCCACGAGTCTGCAGGGGGTGGCGTTGCACCAGCAGCTCTTGTGAGCTGCTGGTGCAATGTCAAATGCGGAGAGCGTATTGCTCTCCGCATTCAGCGAGGTCTTGCGGACCTGATCCGCACTGTCGGATCAGGTCTGCAAGACCTTTGATAAATAGGCCCCCATATCTTTACCTTGTATGGAAACAATTCAAAGGAGGTATTTCAAATAATCAGAAACTTTTTTTTAGCATTCGTAAGATTTCTTGACTTTTGAAATTAAACAAAACAGAACCTGAAAATCCATTTCCAGATGCACATTTAGGGCTAGATTACAAGTGGCGCACTAACGTTAGCGCATGCGATATAGAAATGTTACACTCACATAAACACTATCCGATAAAAAAATATTCAGATAAATATTCATAAACTTTGCTTATAAGGTTTCAAATGTATAAGGTATACAGCCTTGTATTTGACTGCACAAAGGGGAATAACATACAGGGAGTGCAGAATTATTAGGCAAGTTGTATTTTTGAGGATTAATTTTATTATTGAACAACAACCATGTTCTCAATGAACCCAAAAAACTCATTAATATCAAAGCTGAATAGTTTTGGAAGTAGTTTTTAGTTTGTTTTTAGTTATAGCTATTTTAGGGGGATATCTGTGTGTGCAGGTGACTATTACTGTGCATAATTATTAGGCAACTTAACAAAAAACAAATATATACCCATTTCAATTATTTATTTTTACCAGTGAAACCAATATAACATCTCAACATTCACAAATATACATTTCTGACATTCAAAAACAAAACAAAAACAAATCAGTGACCAATATAGCCACCTTTCTTTGCAAGGACACTCAAAAGCCTGCCATCCATGGATTCTGTCAGTGTTTTGATCTGTTCACCATCAACATTGCGTGCAGCAGCAACCACAGCCTCCCAGACACTGTTCAGAGAGGTGTACTGTTTTCCCTCCTTGTAAATCTCACATTTGATGATGGACCACAGGTTCTCAATGGGGTTCAGATCAGGTGAACAAGGAGGCCATGTCATTAGATTTTCTTCTTTTATACCCTTTCTTGCCAGCCACGCTGTGGAGTACTTGGACGCGTGTGATGGAGCATTGTCCTGCATGAAAATCATCTTTTTCTTGAAGGATGCAGACTTCTTCCTGTACCACTGTTTGAAGAAGGTGTCTTCCAGAAACTGGCAGTAGGACTGGGAGTTGAGCTTGACTCCATCCTCAACCCGAAAAGGCCCCACAAGCTCATCTTTGATGATACCAGCCCAAACCAGTACTCCACCTCCACCTTGCTGGCATCTGAGTCGGACTGGAGCTCTCTGCCCTTTACCAATCCAGCCACGGGCCCATCCATCTGGCCCATCAAGATTCACTCTCATTTCATCAGTCCATAAAACCTTAGAAAAATCAGTCTTGAGATATTTCTTGGCCCAGTCTTGACGTTTCAGCTTGTGTGTCTTGTTCAGTGGTCGTCTTTCAGCCTTTCTTACCTTGGCCATGTCTCTGAGTATTGCACACCTTGTGCTTTTGGGCACTCCAGTGATGTTGCAGCTCTGAAATATGGCCAAACTGGTGGCAAGTGGCATCTTGGCAGCTGCACGCTTGACTTTTCTCAGTTCATGGGCAGTTATTTTGCGCCTTGGTTTTTCCACACGCTTCTTGCGACCCTGTTGACTATTTTGAATGAAACGCTTGATTGTTCGATGATCACGCTTCAGAAGCTTTGCAGTTTTAAGAGTGCTGCATCCCTCTGCAAGATATCTCACTATTTTTGACTTTTCTGAGCCTGTCAAGTCCTTCTTTTGACCCATTTTGCCAAAGGAAAGGAAGTTGCCTAATAATTATGCACACCTGATATAGGGTGTTGATGTCATTAGACCACACCCCTTCTCATTACAGAGATGCACATCACCTAATATGCTTAATTGGTAGTAGGCTTTCGAGCCTATACAGCTTGGAGTAAGACAACATGAATAAAGAGGATGATGTGGTCAAAATACTCATTTGCCTAATAATTCTGCACTCCCTGTATATATATATATATATATATATATATATATATATATATATATACACACACATACACACACAGGTAGCCCTCAGCTTACGCCGGGGTTAGGTTCCATAAGGAATGGTTTTAAATAGATTTTGAAATGAAGACTTTAAATGCTAAAGAGCATTATAAACCTAATAAAATATTAACACAACACAGAATATATCATCAAACTAACGGCTAGATTACGAGGCTGAAAAAGCAGCGTTAACAGGTCGTAATACTGCTTTTTCACTACCACTGGTATTACGAGTCTTGCAGGTTTAGGGGCACAGCACACTTTCTTGGCCTTACGCAAAATGACTTACGTAAAATTTGTAAAGTCTTTTTTCTTTGGGACTTCCATAGTGCTGGTATTACGAGTCTGTCCTGGGAGACCAAAAAGTGAGCGGTATACGCTCTACCTCCAAGATCCCTAACGCATTTTAAAGTCAGTAGTTAAGAGTTTTATGGTACAACATCGTAACTAAAGTGCTAAAAGTACACTAACACCCATAAACTACCTATTAACCCCTAAACCGAGGCCCTCCCGCATCGCAAACACTAAAATTTAAATTTTAACCCCTAATTTGCCGCTCCGGACATCGACACCACTATAAAAAACATATTAACCCCATAAACCGTCGCATTCCTGCCTCGCAAACACTATTTAAATATTATTAACCCCTAATCTGCTGTCCCTAACATCGCCGCCACCTACATTATACTTATTAACCCTTAATCTGCTGCTCCGGACATCGCCACCACCTACATTACACTTATAAATCCCTAATCTGCTGCCCCCAACATCACCGACACCTACATTATTTTTATGAACCCCTAATCTGTCGCCGCAACCTACCTACACTTATTGACCCCTAATCTGCCGCCGCCAACGTCGTCGACACTATTCTAAATTTATTAACCCCTAAACCTGTCTAACCCTAACACCCCCTAACTTAAATATAATTTAAATAAATCTAAATAAAATTACTATCATTACCTAATTTATTCCTATTTAAATCTAAATACTTACCTGTAAAATAAACCCTAAGCTAGCTACAATATAACTAATAGTTACATTGTAGCTAGCTTAGGGTTTATTTTTATTTTACAGGCAAGTTTGTTTTTATTTTAACTAGGTAGAATAGTTACTAAATAGTTATTAACTATTTAAAAACTACCTAGCTAAAATAAATACAAAAGTACCTGTAAAATAAAACCTAACCTAAGTTACAATAACACCTAACACTACACTACAATTAAATAAATTAACTAAATTAAAAACAATTAAATAAATTAAATTAAATTAAATTAGCTAAATTACAAAAACAAACAAACACTAAATTACAGAAAATAAAAAACAAATTACAGCTCTTTAAACTAATTACACCTAATCTAAAAGCCCTATCAAACCCCCCCAAAAAAACCCTAGCCTAAACTAAACTATGAATAGCCCTTAAAAGGGCCTTTTGCGGGGCCTTGCCCCAAAGTAATTAACTCTTTTACCTGTAAAATAAAATACAAACACCCCCCAACAGTAAAACCCACCACCCACACAACAAACCCCCCCAAATAAAAGCTAACTAAAAAAACCTAAGCTCCCCATTGCCCTGAAAAGGGCATTTGGATGGGCATTGCCCTTAAAAGGGCAGTTAGCTCTTTTGTGGCCCAAACCCCTAATCTAAAAATAAAACCCACCCAATACACCCTTAAAAACCTAACACTAACCCCCTGAAGATCGACTTACAGTTCTGAAGACCGGACATCCATCCTCAAGGAAGCGGCAGAAGTCTTCATCCAACCGGGCTGAAGTCCTCAAAGAAACCGGGAGAAGTCTTCATCCAAGCCGGGCGAAGTGGTCCTCCAGATGGGCAGAAGTCTTCATCCAGACGGCATCTTCTATCTTCATCCATCCGACGCGGAGTGACTCCATCTTCGAGACATCCGACGCGGAGCATCCTCTCCTTCCGATGACTACCCGACAAATGAAGGTTCCTTTAAGTGATGTCATCCAAGATGGCCTCCCTTAGATTCCGATTGGCTGATAGAATTCTATCAGCCAATCGGAATTAAGGTAGAAAAAATTCTATTGGCTGATGCAATCAGCCAATAGGATTGAGCTTGCATTCTATTGGCTGATTGGAATAGCCAATAGAATGCGAGCTTAATCCTATTGGCTGATTGAATCAGCCACTAGGATTGAACTTCAATCCTATTGGCTGATTGCATCAGCCAATATGATTGTTTCTACCTTAATTCCAATTGGCTGATAGAATTCTATCAGCCAATCAGAATCTAAATGACGCCATCTTGGATGATGTCACTTAAAGGAACCTTCATTCGTCGTGTAGTCGTCAGAAGAAAAGGATGCTCCACGTCGTATGTCTTGAAGATGGAGCCGCTCCGCGTCAGATGGATGAAGATAGAAGATGCCTTCTGGATGAAGACTTCTGCCCGTCTGGAGGACCACTTCGCCTGGCTTGGATGAAGACTTCTCCCGGATTCATTGAGGACTTTGGCCTGGTTGGATGAAGACTTCTGCTGCTTCCTTGAGGATGGATGTCCGGTCTTCAGAACAGTAAGTCGATTTTCAGGGGGTTAGTGTTAGGTTTTTTAAGGGTATATTGGGTGGGTTTTAATTTTAGGTTAGGGTTTGGGACTGCAATAGAGCTAACTGCCCTTTTAAGGACAATGCCCATCCAAATGCCCTTTTCAGGGCAATGGGGAGCTTATGTCTTTTTAGTTAGTATTTTATTTGTGGGGTTGGTTGTGTTGGTGGTGGGTTTTACTGTTGGGGGTGTTGTTTGTATTTTTTTTTTACAGGTAAAAGAGCTGATTACTTTGGGGCAATGCCCCGCAAAAGACCCTTTTAAGGGCTATTGATAGTTTAGTTTAGGCTAGGGTTTTTTTATTTTGGGGGGGCCTTTTTTAAAATTTTGATAGGGCTATTAGATTAGGTGTAATTAGTTTAAATATCTTGTAATTTGTTTATTATTTTCTGTAATTTAGTGTTTTTTTTGTACTTTAGCTAATTTAATTTAATTTATTGTTTTAAATTTAGTAAATGTATTTAATTATAGTGTAGTGTTAGGTGTTATTGTAACTTAGGTTAGGTTTTATTTTACAGGTACGTTTGTATTTATTTTAGCTAGGTAGTTATTAAATAGTTAAAAACTATTTAATAACTATTGTACCTAGTTAAAATAAATACAAACTTGCCTGTAAAATAAAAATAAACCCTAAGCTAGATACTGTGGGGCCTATCAATCAATCTCCGAAAGGAGCTTGACGGCCCGTGTTTCTGGTGAGTCTTCAGACTCGCCAGAAACAGCAGATACGAAGCAGCGGTCTAAAGACCGCTGCTCCATAACCCTGTCCGTCTGCTCTCAGCAGGCGGACAGGAATCGCCGGAAATCAACCCGATCGAGTACGATCAGGTTGATTGAAACCCGCCCGCTAGCAGTCCATTGGCCACGAGTCTGCAGGGGGGGGGCGTTGCACCAACAGTTCTTGTGAGCTGCTGGTGCAATGCTGAATACGGAGAGCGTATTGCTCTCCGCATTCATTGATGTCTTGCGGACCTGATCCGCATTGTCGGATCAGGTCCGCAAGACATTTGATAAATTGGGGCCAATGTAACTATTAGTTATATTGTAGCTAGCTTAGGGTTTATTTTATAGATAAGCATTTAGTTTTAAATAGGAATTATTTAGGTAATAATATTAATTTTTATTTAGATTTATTGTAATTATATTTAAGTTAGGGGGTGTTAGGGTTAGGTTTAGACTTAGGTTTAGGGGTTAATACATTTAGTATAGTGGTGGTGACTTTGGGGGTGGCAGATTAGGGGTTAATAAATGTTGGTAGGTGGCGGCAATGTTAGGGATGGCAGATTAGGGGTTAATAATATTTAACTAATGTTTGCGAGGCGGGAGTGCGGCGGTTTACGGGTTACTATGTTTATTATAGTGGCGGCGACGTTTGGGGTGGCGATTAGGGGTTAATAAGTGTAGGTAGGTTGCGGCCGCATTGGGGGTGGCAGATTAGGGGTTAATAAATATAATGTAGGTGTTGGCGATGTTGGGGGCAGCAGATTAGGGGTTAATACATATAATGTAGGTGTCGGCGGTGTCCGGAGCGGCAGATTAGGGGTTAATAAGTATAATGTAGGTGTCGGCGATGTCGGGGGCGGCAGATTAGGGGTTAATAAGTGTAAGATTAGGGGTGTTTAGACTCGGGGGTTCATGTTAGGGTGTTAGGTGTAAACATAAATTTTATTTCCCCATAGGAATCAATGGGGCTGCGTTACTGAGTTTTACGCAGTTTTTTTGCAGGTGTTAGACTTTTTCTCAGCCGTCTCTCCCCGTTGATTCCTATGGGGAAATCATGCATAAGCATGTACGACCAGCTCACCTCTAAATTAAGCAGCGCTGGTATTGGAGTGCGGTAAGGAGCACAATTTTGCTCAACGCTCACTTCTTGCCTTTAAACGCCAGGTTTGTAAAAACCTGTAATACCAGTGCTGCAGGTAAGTGAGCGGTGAGAGAAAACGGCTTGTTAGCACCTCATAGCCTCTAATGCAAAACTTGTAATCTGGCCATATGTTTAATGAACAAAAACATTTACTAAACAGCTTTATAAACCTAATAAAATAATCACACAACACAGAATGCATCATCAAACTAAGTTTAATGAACAAAAATATTTTTTTACTTGCATTTTTCTGCAAACAGTTCTGTTAGATAATATGGGGTCTGCAGCTATTCTATGCATTCCAGTCTGGACTGATTTATAGGCACCCTGACCTTCAAGCAGCTGGGCAGGAAGATAAAAGGGAAGTGGCTGCTAGATCTTGTTCCTTTGAAAGCTGCTCAATATCTCAGGTCTGGTTACATGATTAATTTCAGCCTGCTTGGCTTGCATATCTTTGCTGCAAAACAAGCAGACAGCTCCACCTACTGGCCTGCCCTAATTTTAATCAAGGCACTGCTTCTCAGTGCTTTTCAATAGCAGTCACATGACTGAAAAAGGCGTAAATTGAACCGGCGCAAAACAAGGTCCACCTGTGTATATATGTATAAATAATAATATTTAATAGTTTGTTTTATGCTTTATTTACTTTAAATATTTTCCATTCCAATGTTCTTCACATACAGGAAATTATTTTTATTTTAAATGCATATTTCATATAGATCTGTACATATGTATACCCTTATATCTATTCCTATAGATATATAGGTATAGATATATATTTACAATAACATTATCATATATATATATATATATATATATATATATAATACAAATTTTATGTTTTCTGTGAAGAACATAGGGATCTAAAATATGGGTAACGCGCTTCAGGTTTCGTGCTCTAGGTCTAACAGTGTGTTGGGTTAGCACACTTGAAGAATTAATTATCTTAAGGCGTTATTGAAATATTAAAAAAATATAATTATTAAAAATTATTATAGATCTACTAAAAAATCTAAATAATACATTGAATATATATATATATATATATATATATTTATTTTATGTAAGTGTCCATGAGCTAGTGACGTATGGGATATACATTCCTATCAGGAGGGGGCAAAGTGCCTATAAATACACCTCCTACCTCACTCATACCGTAGTTTTACAAATGGAGGTGGTGAAGTTGTGCTTGATTTTCTTCTGTGATATGCGCTTCTAAGCATATTGAAGCCCACTTTTTCTCAAATTACAGTCGCCTAGATTACGAGTTTTGCGGTAACAGGGGTGCGGTGCTAATGAGCAGTTTATGCTCACCGCTCACTTACAGACAGTGCTGGTATTGTGGGTTTTTACAAACCCGGCGCTAACCACAAAAAAGTGATCGTAGAGCAAAATTTTGCTCCACATCTCACCTCAATACCAGTGCTGTTTACGTTAGTGGTGAGCTGGCTGAACATGCTCGTGCACGATTTCCCCATAGGAATCAATGGGGGAGAGCCGGCTGAAAAAAAATGTTTTTGGTCATTAAACATACGGGCAGATTACAAGTTTTGCGTTAGAGTCTATGAGGTGCTAACAAGCCGTTTTCTCTCACCGCTCACTTACCTGCAGCGCTGGTATTACAGGTTTTTACAAACCCTGCGTTTAAAGGCAAGAAGTGAGCGTTGAGCAAAATTGTGCTCCTTACCGCACTCCAATACCAGCGCTGCTTAATTTAGAGGTGAGCTGGTCGTACGTGTTGTGCACGATTTTCCCATAGGAATCAACGGGGAGAGCCGGATGAGAAAAAGTCTAACACCTGCAAAAAAGCAGCTTTTAGCTCCTAACGCAGCCCCATTGATTCCTATGGGGAAATAAAAGTTATGTCTACACCTAACACCCTAACATGAACCCCGAGTCTAAACACCCCTAATCTTACACTTATTAACCCCTAATCTACCGCCCCAACATCGCCAACACCTGCATTATATTATTAACCCCTAATCTGCCGCTCCGGTCACCTCCGCCACCTACATTATACTTATGAACCCCTAAACTGCTGCCCCCAACATCGCCGACACCTACATTATATTTATTAACCCCTAATCTGCTGCCCCCAATGTCGCCGACACCTACCTACACTTATTAATCCCTAATCTGCCACCCCCAACGTCGCCGCCACTATATTAAAGTTATTAACCCCTAAACCTAAGTCTAACCCTAACACCTCCTAACTTAAATATAATTTAAATAAATATAAATAAGAATAACTATCATTAACTAAATCATTCCTATTTAAAACTTAATACTTACCTATAAAATAAAAGCTAACACCTAGATTATGAGATTTTGTCGGTAAGGCTTGCAGTGCTAAGGAGCCTTTTTTTCCCACCGCTCCCTTAAGACAACGCTAGTATTACAGGTTTTTTTAAACCTGGCGTTAGCCGCAAAAAGGTGAGCGTAGAGCAGAATTTAGCTCCACATCTCACCTCAATACCAGCATTGCTTAAGTCAGCGGTGAGCTGGCTAAACGTGCTTGTGCACGATTTCCCCATAAGAATCAATGGGGCTGAGCTGGCTGAAAAAAAACCTAACACCTGCAAAAAAGCAGCGTTCAACTCCTAACGCAGCCCCCTTTTTTCCTATGGGGAAATTAATTGTATGTCTGCACCTAACACCCTAACATGAACCCCGAGTCTAAACACCCCTAATATTACACATATTAACACCTAATCTGCCGCACCCGCTATCGCTGACACATACATTATATTATTAACCCCTAATCTGCTGCTCACCGCCGCCACCTACATTATACTTATGAACCCCTAATCTACTGCCCCCAACATCGCCGACACCTACATTATAGTTATTAACCCCTAATCTGCCCCCCCAACGTTGCCGCAACTATATTACATTTATTAACCTCTAATCTGCCGCCTCCAACGTCGCCGCCACTATTATAAATTTATTAACCCCTAAACCTAAGTCTAACCCTAACCCTAACACCCCCCCCAACTTAAATATAATTTAAATACATCTAAATAAATTTACTATAATTAAATAAATTATTCCTATTTAAAACTAAATACTTACCGATAAAATAAACCCTAAGCTAGCTACAATATAACTAATAGTTACATTGTAGCTATTTTAGGATTTATATTTATTTTACAGGCAACTTTGTATTTATTTTAACTAGGTACAATAGTTATTAAATAGTTATTCACTATTTAATAACTTCCTAGTTAAAATAAGTACAAAAGTACCTGTAAAATTAACCCTAACCTAAGTTACAATTACACCTAACACTACACTATAATTAAATGAATTACCTAAACTACCTACAATTAATTACAATTAAATAAAATAAAATAAATTACGAAAAAAACAAACACTAAATTACAGGAAAAAAAATTACAAGAATTTTAAAAAATTACACCTAATCTAATCTCCTTAATAAAATAAAAAAGCCCCCCAAAATTATAAAATTCCCTACCCTATACTAAATTACAAATAGCCCTTAAAAGGGCCTTTTGCGGGGCATTGCCCCAAAGTAATCAGCTCTTTCACCTGTAAAAAAAAAATACAATACCCCCCAACATTAAAACCCACCACCCACACACCCAACCCTACTCTAAAACCCACCCAATCCCCCCTTAATAAAACCTAACACTACCCCCCTGAAGATCTCCCTACCTTGATCCGTCTTCACCCAGCTGGGCACAAGTGGACCTCCAGAGGGGCAGAAGCCTTCATCTGATCTGGGCAGAAGAGGTCCTCCAAGCGGCAGAAGTCTTCATCCAGGCGGCATCTTCTATCTTCATCCATCCGGAGCAGAGCGGTTCCATCTTCAATCCAGCCAACGCGGAGCCATCCTTTTCAAACGACGTCCTAACACTGAATGAAGGTTCCTTTAAATGACGTCATCCAAGATGGCATCCCTTGAATTCCGATTGGCTGATAGGATTCTATCAGCCAATTGGAATTAAGGTAGAAAAAATATGACTGAGCTCGCATTTTATTGGTTGATTGGAACAGCCAATAGAATGCGAGCTCAATCCTATTGGCTGATTGGATCAGCCAATAGGATTGAACTTCAATCCTATTGGCTGATTGGATCAGCCAATACGATTTTTCCTACCTTAATTCCTTTTGGCTGATAGAAACAATATAACTAATAGTTACATTGTAGCTAGCTTAGGACTTATATTTATTTTACAGGCAACTTTGTATTTATTTTAACTAGGTACAATAGTTATTAAATAGTTATTCACTATTTAATAACGTCCTAGTTAAAATAAGTACAAAAGTACCTGCAAAATAAACCCTAACCTAAGTTAAAATTACACCTAACACTACACTATAATTAAATGAATTACCTAAACTACCTACAATTAATTACAATTAAATTAAATAAACTAAATTGCGAAAAACAAACAAACACTAAATTACAGAAAAAAAAAGGTTTTATTAGTGTTAGGTTTTATTAAGGGGGGATTGGGTGGGTTTTAGAATAGGTTTGGGTGTGTGGGTGGTGGGTTTTAATGTTGGGGGGGTATTGTATTTTTTTTACAGGTGAAAGAGCTGATTACTTTGGGGCTATTTGTAATTTAGTATAGGGTAGGGAATTTTATTATTTTGGGGGGCTTTTTTATTTTATTAGGGGGATTAGAGTAGGTGTAATTAGTTAAAAAAAATTAATTATTTTTTATTTTCTGTAATTTAGTGTTTGTTGTTTTTCGTACTTTAGTTTATTTTATTTAATTGTAATTAATTGTAGGTAGTTTAGGTAATTTATTTAATGATAGTGTAGTGTTAGGTGTAATTGTAACTTAGGTTAAGATTTATTTTACAGGTAAATTTGTATTTATTTTAACTAGGTCGTTATTAAATAGTTAATAACTATTTAATAACTATTGTACTTAGTTAAAATAAATACAAAGTTGCCTGTAAAATAAATATAAACCCTAAGCTAGCTACAATGTAACTATTAGTTATATTGTAGCTAGCTTAGGGTTTATTTTATAGGTAAGTATTTAGTTTTAAATAGGATTATTTATTTAATTGTAGTAATTTTATTTAGATTATTTAAAATTATATGTAATTAGGGGAGGTTAGGGTTAGGTTTAGACTTAGGTTTAGAGGTTAATACCTTTAATATAGTAGCGGCGACATTGGGGGTGGCAGATTAGGGGTTAATAAATGTAGGTAGGTGTCGGCGATGTTAGGGATGGCAGATTAGGGATTAATAAAATTTAACTAGTTTTTATAAGGCGGGAGAGCAGCGGTTTAGGGGTTAATATATTTATTACAGTGGCGGCAATGTCCGGTCTGCAGATTAGGAGTTAATATATTTATTAAAGTGTTTCTGATGTGGGGGGGTTCGGTTTAGGGGTTAATAGGTAGTTTATGGGTGTTAGTGTACTTTTAGCACTTTAGTTAAGAGCTTTATGTTCTGGCGTTAGCCCATAAACCTCTTAACTACTGACTTTTAAATGCGGTAGGAGTCTTGACAGGAGAGGGTCTACCGCTCACTTCTTCGAAGACTCGTAATACCAGCATTAGGCAAATCCCATTAAAAACATAGGATATGCAATTGACGTAATGGGATTTGCCGTAAGCTCGAGTTGCGGAAGAAAAGTGAGCGGTACACCTATACCTGCCAGACTCGTAATACCAGCGGGCGTTAAAAAGCAGCGTTGGGAGAGATCTAGCCGTAAGATAGCTACAATATAACTAATAGTTACATTGTAGCTAGCTTAGGGTTTATTTTTATTTTACAGGCAAGTTTGTATTTATTTTAACTAGGTAGAATAGTTACTAAATAGTTATTAACTATTTAATAACTACCTAGTTAAAATAAAGACAAATGTACCTGTAAAATAAAACCTAACCTAAATTACACTAACACCTAACACTACACTATGATTAAATTAATTCCCAAATTAAATACAATTAAATACAATTAAATAAAATTATCTAAAGTACAAAAAAAAACAAACACTAAATTTCAGAAAAAAATAAGCAAATTACAAGATTTTTAAACTAATTATACCTAATCTAATCCCCTAACAAAATAAAAAAGCCCCCCAAAATAAAAAAAAGCCCTACCCTACACTAAATTACAAATAGCTCTTAAAAAAGCCATTTGCGGGGCACTGCCCCAAAGTAATCAACACTTTTACCTGTAAAAAAAATTACAAATCCCCCCAAAATTAAAATCCACCTCCCACACAACCAACCCTACTCTAAAACCCACCCAATCCCCCCTTAAAAAAACCTAACACTAACCCCTTGAAGATCACTTTACCTGGAGACGTCTTCATCCAACCGGGCAGAAGTGGTCCTCCAGACGGACAGAAGTCTTCATCCAGACGGCATCTTCTATCTTCATCCATCTGGCGCGGAGCGGGTCCATCTTCAGCACATACGACGCGGAGCATCCTCTTCTTCTGACGAATAACACAGAATGAAGGTTCCTTTAAATGACATCATCCAAGATGGCGTCCCTTCAATTCCGATTGGCTAATAGAACTCTATCAGCTAATCGGAATTAAGGTAAAAAAAATCCTATTGGATGATGCAATCAGCCAATAGGATTGAGCTTGCATTCTATTGGCTGATTGGAACAGCCAATAGAATGCCAGCTCAATCCTATTGGCTGATTGGATCAGCCAATAGGATTGAATTCAATCCTATTGGCTGATCCAATCAGCCAATAGGATTTTTTCTACCTTAATTCCGATTGGCTGATAGAATTCTATCAGCCAATCGGAATTGAAGGGACGCCATCTTGGATGACGTCATTTAAAGGAACCTTCATTCTGTGTTAGTTGTCGGAAGAAGAGGATGCTCCGCGTCGGATGTCTTTAAAATGGACCGCTCCGCGTTGGATGGATGAAGATAGAAGATGACGTCTGGATGAAGACTTCTGCCTGTCTCGAGGACCACTTCTGCCCGGCTTGGATGAAGACTTCTGCCCGTCTGGAGTACCACTTCTGCCCGGTTGGATGAAGACGTCTACCGGTAAGGTGGTCTTCAAGGGGTTAGTGTTAGGTTTTTTTAAGGGGGGATTGGGTGGGTTTTAGAGTGGGGTCGGTTGTGTGGGTGGTGGATTTTAATGTTGGGGGGGATTTGTAATTTTTTTTACAGGTAAAATAGCTGATTACTTTGGGGCAATGCCCCCCAAAATGCCCTTTTAAGGGCTATTTGTAATTTAGTATAGGGTAGGCCTTTTTTTATTTTGGGGGGCTTTTTTATTTTGTTAGGGCTATTAGATTAGGTGTAATTAGTTTAAAAATCTTGTAATTTGTTTATTTTTTTCTGTAATTTAGTGGGGGTTTTTTGTACTTTAGATAATTTTATTTAATTTAGGGAATTCATTTAATTATAGTGTATTGTTAGGTGTAATTATAACTTAGGTTAGGTTTTATTTTACAGGTACTTTTGTATTTATTTTAGCTAGGTAGTTATTAAATAGTGAATAACTATTTAATAACTATTGTACCTAGTTAAAATAAATACAAACTTGCCTGTAAAATAAAAATAAACCATAAGCTAGCTACAATGTAACTATTAGTTATAGTGTAGCTATCTTAGGGTTTATTTTATAGGTAAGTATTTAGTTTTAAATAGGAATAATTTAGTTAATGATAGTTATTTTATTTAGATGTATTTAAATTATATTTAAGTTAGGGGGGATTAGGGTTAGGGTTAGACTTAAATTTAGGGGTTAATAACTTAATATAGTAGCAGAAGTAGGAAGATTAGGGTTTATAAATGTAGGTAGGTGTCGGTGATGTTAGGGACGGCTGATTAGGGGTTAATAATATTTAACTAATGTTTGCAAGGTGGGAGTGCGGTGGTTTAGGGGTTAATATAGTTATTATAGTGGGGGCGATGTCCATTTCGGCAGATTAGGGGTTAAAAAATGTATTTTAGAGTTTGCGATGTTGGAGGGCCTCGGTTTAGGGGTTAATAGGTAGTTTATGGGTGTTAGTGTACTTTTTAGCACTTTAGTTAAGAGTTTTATGCTACGGCGTTGTAGTGTAAAACTCTTTACTACTGACTTTAAAATGCGGTACTAGTCTTGACAGGAGAGGGTCTACCGCTCACTTTTTGGAAGACTTGTAATACCGGCGCTATGCAAGTCCCATTGAAAAAAGAGGATACGCAATTGACGTAAGTGGATTTGTGGTATTTCCGAGTCTGGCCAAAAAAGTGAGCGGTACACCTGTACCTGCAAGACTCGTAATACCAGTGGGCGTTAAAAAGCAGCGTTGGGACCGGCCAACGCTGTTTTTTAAGCCTAACGCAAGACTCTTAATCTAGCCGAGTGTTTGTCTGAGGGATGTGAAGGGAGTATTGCCTGATGATATCATGTTTTCACCTATGGGAAATCTATTCTAAGGCGCTCTGTAATCAGTCGCAGGGATTCATCTGCTGCCTCCCTTTACAGATCGACATTATACTTCTCTACCATTACCTCTGCTGGTATGTTTCAGTACTGGATTGGCTGTCTGCATATGTGGATGGGTGTCTTCTGGTAAGTATATATCATTTTTTAAGACACTCTCAGCTATGTTTGGCACTTTATCTTTTAAAGTTTTAAATATATATTGTATATATTTGCCATGAGTCAGGTCTGTGTATTTCCCTTTGCAGTCTAACAGTTTCAGCATGGAAATTATGTTTATGGGAGTTTTTTAGACTTACCTGGGGTCCCCAGTTAGTTGTAACTTGGAGTCTGTTTCTTTCAAAATTTTCGTGGTCTTAGGCTCGCGATGATGCCGAATGTTACTTTTTAATGCAACATTTTTATCGCAAATTATTTTTGCCATGAAATATCGCCTGTCATGACGCGAGTCGCGTAATTTCTTGCGACTTTCTTGTCGCAGGTTTTTTTGGTGCGAAGTCGCACCTGTTATGACGTGAGTCGCATAATTCCACTTGTTAAAGCTTTGGCGCCAAAAGTTTTATTCTGCATTTGCGCCTTTCTTGATGCCAAAATTTGTTATATTAAGTCTCTCCCTCTCTCTGCTGTCATTTGTTTCTAAGTTGCTTGCTTTTGATTATTACCTTATTTTTATCATAAGCATTTTTTCCCATTCCTGAAACTGCTACTTTGAGGAAATTGGATATTTTATTAAAATGTTATTTTTTCTTTTTTGATTTGACATTTTGCAAGATGTCAGACTGATCCTGACTCTGATGTTACTGTAGGAACTTAGCTGCCTCAACACAATTCTACCAAAGCTAAGTGTGTATGTTGTAAATTAGCTGAACTTACTTCTTCATAATATGTGTATTATTACATGCTGATAATGTTTCTATAAGTACAAATACATCTACTGTTAAACCGTCACAGTCTAATGTACATGATATTCCTGTAGATATAAAAGATTATATTGCTGCAGCCATAGAGAAGGCTATGACTGCTATTCCGCCCTCAAATAAACGTAAAAGGTCTCTCCTAGACTCCCATAAATCTAATGAAGCTTGTATTGATCAACAGCATACTGAAGTATCTTCTGCTGATGAGGATTTCTCTGGCTCAGAGGATCCTACTTCAAAGACTGAAACTGATAAATCCACTTTTCTTTTTAAAAGGAAGTATCTTTATTAAAGGAAGTATTGTTTACTTTGGGTGTTGAGGAATCTAGTCCAAGAATAGCAAACGTTTGAATTCTGTTTTAAAACTTCTAAAGTTACTCCTGAAGTTTTTCCTATTCCAGATGCTATCTCTCATATGTTTACTAAGGAATGGTCTAAATTTGGTACTTCTTTTAACCCTTCTTCTAGGTTTAAAAAGCTTTATCCTTTACCTGTGGCTAATTTAGAGTTTTGGGAAAAAGTCCCTAAGGTTGATGGGGCTATTTCTACTCTGGCCAAACTTACTACTATTCCTATGGAAGATAGTACTTCCTTTAAGGATCCTTTAGATAGAAAGATTGAATCCTATCTTAGAAATGCATATTTACATACTGGTTATATTCGTATACCTGCCATTTCTATTACTGATGCTGTTGCTGCTTCAACTTTTTGGTTGGACAGTTTAGCTCAACAGTAAATAGATCCTGAATGATCTAGCATTCTTCTTTTACTTCAACATGCTAATCATTTCATTTGTGATGCTATATTTGATGTCATGAAGATTGATATTAGATCTATGTCTTTAGCTTTATATGCTAAAGTGCACTTGCAGAGACTGAAAGAGTTCTAGCTTATAGCTGAATAAATTCTAGCCTGTAGTAAAAGAATAAGATTAATTTTGAAGTTTGTAGTGGATATGTGAATAAACCAGCAAATTAAGAAGATAGTGTATCAAATAGTATGAGGTGACTATGTGTAACATAAAATATAGCCTTTTACGTTACACAGTCACCTCATACTATTTGATACACTATCTTCTTAATTTGCTGGTTTATTCACATATCCACTACACACTTCAAAATTAATCTTAAACTTTTACTACAGGCTAGAATTTATTCAGCTATAAGCTAGAACTCTTTCAGTCAAGTGCACTTTGTCCTTTCTAGGCGTTCCTTCCACTCTCTTTTGTATATTGTATTTTGATCAAGAATGTTAGACTCTTGTTCTTTTTAGAAGTGAGCGTGTGTACTCTCCCCTTTGGAGCAGTCTTCTATTTTTCTTCTATCTAGAAGAGCTTTATGGCTTATATCTTGGAATGCTGATATGGTGTCTAAATCTAGATTATTATCTTTATCATTTCAGGGTATTAATTTATTTGGTTCTAAATTGCATTCTATTATTTCCACTATCACTGGGGGAAACAGAGTTTTTCTGCACCAAGATAAGGGTAAACTTAAAGCTCCCAATCATTTTCCTTTTGTCAGAATAGAGAACAAAAAACCTTTCCTTCCCCTAAGGCCTCTGGCTCTAATTGGAGACCTTGTCCGAATTGGAATAAATTTCAAGCCTTATAAAAAAACGAATCCAGCCCCTAAGACTGAATGAAGGTGCGGCCCTCAAACCAGTTCTACTGGTGGTGGGCAGATTGAAATTATTTCAACACATTTGGACAGTTTCTGTACAAAATCAGTGGATTCAGAATATTGTTTCTCAAGGGTATCGAATAGGTTTCAGAATAAGACCTCCCATGGGAAGATTCTTTCTTTCTCATGTTCCAACAAACCCTGTGAAGGCTCAGGCTTTTTGGAAATGTGTTTCAGACCTATAGCTGTTAGGGGTGATTATTCCAGTTCCTCTACAGGAACGGGGTTTGGGGTTTTATTCAAATCTATTCATTGTCCCAAATAAAGTAGATTAATTCAGACCAATTCTGGATCTGAAATTTTTAAATCGTTTTGTAAGAGTCCCAACTTTCAAGATGGTGACTATAAAGACTAATCTGCCTTTTGTTCAGCAAGGTCATTGCATGTCCACAATAGACTTACAGGATGCTTATCTTCACATTCCAATTCATCCAGGCCACTATTGTTTTCTGAGATTCTCTTTTCTAGACATGCATTACCAATTTGTCGCTCTTCCATTTGGCCTAGCGACAGCTCCAAGAATCTTTTCATAGGTTCTCTGTGCCCTTCTATCTGTAATCAGAGAGCAGGGTATTGCAGTGTTTCCTTATTTGGATTATATCTTGGTACTAGCTCAATCTTTTCATTTAGCAGAATCTCACACAAAACAACTAGTGTGGTTTCTTCAAGAACATGGTTGGAGGATCAATTTTCAAAAGAGTTTCTTGATTCCTCAAACAAGGGTCACCTTTTTAGGTTTCTAGCCCACTTCTTTTAAGACCAGACCTTGGGTCTCAAGGGTCGTTTTTCCATCAGGATCTCAAATCTCTAAATTTGAAGGCATGGGAATTTAACACTTAGTGCTTAGTCATAGAGGTTTCTTTGACTCAGTGATTAGCACTATGATACAGGCTCGTAAGTCTGTTTCGAGGGAAATTTATCATTGGGTTTGGAAAACCAAAATTTCATGGTGTTCCAGTCATAATTATTCTAGGCATTCTTTCAGAATTCCTAGTATTTTACAGTTTCTTCCTAATGGTATGGATAAAGGTTTGTCTGTAAATTCTTTGAAAGGACAAATTTCTGCTCTTTCCGTCTTATTTCATAGAAAGATTGCTAAACTTCCTGATATTCACTGTTTTGTTCAGGCTTTGATTCGTATCAAACCTGTTATTAAATCTATTTCTCCTCCTTGGAGTCTCAATTTGGTTTTGAAGACTTTGCAGACTCCTCCTTTTGAGCCTATGCATTCTTATGATATTAAACTACTTTCTTGGAAGGTGTTATTTCTTTTGGCTATCTCTTCTGCTAGAAGAGTTTCCAAATTGTCTGCTCTCTCTTGTGAGTCTCCTTATCTGATTTTCCATAAAGATAAAGCTGTTTTGCGGAATTCATTTAGATTTTTGCCTAAAGTTGTGAATTCTAACAACATTAATATTGTTGTACCTTCCTTGTGTCCTAATCCTAAGAATACTCTTGAAAGGTCTTTACATTCTTTGGATGTGGTAAGAGCTTTGAAATATTATGTTGAGGCTACTAAAGATTTCAGAAAGACTTCTAGTCTATTTGTTATTTCTCCAACATTGGTGTGTCCGGTCCACGGCGTCATCCTTACTTGTGGGAATATTCTCTTCCCCAACAGGAAATGGCAAAGAGCACAGCAAAAGCTGCCCATATAGCCCCTCCTCAGGCTCCGCCCCCCAGTCATTCTCTTTGCCGCTCTGAACAAGTAGCATCTCCACGGAGATGGTGAAGAGTATGTGGTGTTAGTTGTAGTTATTTATTCTTCTATCAAGAGTTTGTTATTTTAAAATAGTGCCGGTTTGTACTATTTACTCTAAAACAGAAAAGGATGAAGAGTTCTGTTTAAAAGAGGAGTATGATTTTAGCAGCAGTAACTAAAATCAATTGCTGTTCCCACGCAGGACTGTTGAGCCCAGAGAACTTCAGTTGGGGGGAACAGTTTGCAGACTTTTCTGCTCAAGGTATGACTAGTCCATTTTCTAACAAGACTTTGTAATGCTAGAAGATTGTCATTTTCCCTCTTAGGGATCGGTAAGCCATTTTCTTAGACTCATAACAGAATGAAGGCTTATTAATGGGCTATATACTGGTTGACACTATTGTGGGCTAAATCGATTGCTTTATTCGATATTTATATGTGGTTTAAAGTGTTTTTAGAACTTGAAAAGAATTGGTAACGTTTTTAAGCGCCAGGCAGTCGTTTAGACACCTTTCCCAGTCAGAAAGGGCCTTTCACTCTAGTAGGCAGAGCCTCATTTTCGCGCCTTAGTTTCTTTTGGATGCAGTGCATGCAGCTTCATGTGAGAGGGTCCGGTGGCCATTAAAAACGTTCCTGGAAGGCTTATTTCTGTGGCGAATAACCCCCAAGGACAGGTGAAGCCGCAGCAAACGCTGTGACTGGGACTGTAGTGGGTTTAAAATGGTAAATTGTTAAAACAGCTCCGGTTTCCTCATTTAAGGGGTTACAAGCCTGAAAATTGGGGTGCAATACTTTTAAAGCATTAAGACACTAGGGTGCAAATTTGGTAAAGATCGGATGTTTCCTTCATAGTTTTTCACACATTCAGAAATAAAGTGTGCTTTTTGTTTAACATTTAAAGAGACAGTAACGGTTTTGTTTAAAAACGGTTTTATTGCATTAATAGCCTGTGTAAGCCTGTCTAACATGTCTGTACCTTCAGATAGAACATGTTCTGTATGTATGGAGGCCAAGGTGGTCCCCCCTTCAAATGTATGTGATAATTGTGCCATGGCGTCCAGACAAAGTAAGGACAGTACTGTCACTTTTAATAAGGTTGCCCAAGATGATTCCTCAAATGAAGGTAGTGGGGATAGTTCATCATCCTCTCCTTCTGTGTCAATACCAGTTATGCCCGCGCAGGCGACTCCTAGTACATCTAGCGCGCCAATGCTTGTTACTATGCAACAATTAACGGCAGTAATGGATAATTCTATAGTTTTATCCAAAATGCCAGCATTTCAAAGAAAGCGTGATTGCTCAGTTTTAAATACAGTGGAGCAAGAGTGCGCTGACGATAATTTATCTGTCATACCCTCACACCAGTCAGAATTGGCAGTGAGGGAGGGTTTGTCGGAGGGAGAAATTTCTGATTCAGGAGCGTTTCTCAACAGGCAGAACCTGATGTTGTGACATTTAAATTTAAGTTAGAGCACCTCCGCGCCTTACTTAAGGAGGTACTAACTACTCTGGATGATTGTGACTCTTTGGTCATTCCAGAAAAATTGTGCAAAATGGACAAATTCCTAGAGGTCCCTGTGCACCCTGATGCCTTTCCGATACCTAAAAGGGTGGCGGACATAGTGACTAAGGAGTGGGAGAAACCAGGCATTCCTTTTGTCCCACCTCCTATATTTAAGAAACTGTTCCCCATGGTTGACCCAAGGAAGGACGCATGGCAAACAGTCCCTAAGGTTGAGGGGGCAGTTTCTACGCTAGCCAAACGCATGACTATTCCCATTGAGGACAATTGTGCTTTCAAAGATCCTATGGATAAAAAAATGGAGGGTTTGCTTAAAAAGATTTTTGTTCAGCAAGGTTTCCTCCTCCAACCAATTTCGTGCATTATTCCTGTCACTACGGCGGCGTGTTTTTGGTTTGATGAACTAGAAAAGTCGCTCAATAAGGAGACTCCATATGAGGAAGTCATGGACAGAATTCACGCACTTAAGTTAGCTAATTCCTTTATTTTTTGCAATTGGCGAGGTTAGCAGTGAAAAATTCAGGGTTTGCAATTGTGGCGCGCAGAGCGCTCTGGCTAAAGTCTTGGTCGGCAGATGTATCTTCCAAGACAAAACTGCTTAATATTCCATTCAAAGGTAAGACCCTTTTTGGGCCAGAATTGAAGGAGATTATTTCAGACATCACTGGGGGAAAGGGCCATGCCCTCCCACAGGATAGGCCTTTCAAGGCTAAGAACAAATCTAATTTTCGTTCCTTTTACAATTTCAGGAACGGACCGTCTTCTAACTCTGCAGCCTCTAGACAAGAGGGTAACGCTTCCCAGGCTAAGCCAGCTTGGAAACCAATGCAAGGCTGGAACAAGGGTAAACAGGCCAAGAAGCCTGCTGCTGCTACCAAGACAGCATGAAGGGGTAGCCCCCGATCCGGGACCGGATCTAGTAGGGGGCAGACTCTCTCTCTTTGCTCAGGCTTGGGCAAGAGATGTTCCGGATCCCTGGGCACTAGAAATAGTCTCTCAGGGTTATCTTCTAGAATTCAAAGAACTTCCTCCAAGGGGAAGGTTCCACATGTCTCGCTTATCTTCGGACCAGATAAAGAGACAGGCATTCTTACATTGCGCAGGAGACCTATTAAAGATGGGAGTGATACACCCAGTTCCAACAGCGGAACAAGGTCAGGGGTTTTACTCAAACCTGTTTGTAGTTCCCAAAAAAGAGGGAACTTTCAGACCAATTCTGGATTTATGACTACCGTGGATTTAAAGGCTGCGTACCTACATATTCCTATCCACAAAGATCATCATCAGTTCCTAAGGTTCGCCTTTCTGGACAGACATTACCAGTTCGTGGCTCTTCCGTTCGGTTTAGCCACTGCCCCCAGAATCTTCACAAAGGTGCTAGGGTCCCTTCTAGCGGTTCTAAGACCGAGGGGCATTGCAGTGGCACCTTACCTAGACGACATTCTAATTCAAGCGTTGTCTCTTTCGAAAGCAAAGGCTCATACAGACATTGTTCTAGCCTTTCTCAGATCTCACGGGTGGAAGGTGAACGTAGAAAAGAGTTCCCTGTCTCCGTCAACAAGAGTTCCCTTTTTGAGAACAATAATAGATTCTTTAGAAAATGAAGATCTAAGTTGTAAGGCACGACTTGACAGAGGTCAGAAAGTCAAAGCTTCTAAACGCTTGTCAAGTTCTTCACTCTATTCTGCAGCCTTCCATAGCTCAGTGCATGGAAGTAGTAGGATTGATGGTTGCAGCAATGGACATAGTTCCTTTTGCTCGAATTCATCTAAGACCATTACAACTGTGCATGCTCAATCAGTGGAATGGGGACTATGCAGACTTGTCTCCCCAGATTCAAGTAGATCAGGTAACCAGAGACTCACTCCGTTGGTGGTTAACTCAGGATCACCTGTCTCAGGGAATGAGTTTCCGCAGACCAGAGTGGGTCATTGTCACGACCGACGCCAGTCTATTAGGCTGGGGCGCGGTCTGGGACTCCCTGAAAGCTCAGGGCCTATGGTCTCGGGAAGAGTCTCTTCTCCCGATAAACATCCTGGAACTGAGAGTGATATTCAATGCGCTCCGGGCTTGGCCTCAACTAGCGAAGGCCGGATTCATAAGATTCCAGTCGGCCAACATGACGACTGTAGCTTACATCAACCATCAGGGAGGAACAAAGAGTTCCTTGGCGATGAGAGAGGTATCCAAGATTATCAAATGGGCGGAGGATCACTCCTGCCATCTATCTGCAATTCCCAGGAGTAGACAACTGGGAGGCGGATTATTTGAGTCGTCCACCTGGAGGTCTTTGCCCAGTTAACTCAATTATGGGGCATTCCAGACATGGATCTGATGGCGTCTCGTCAGAACTTCAAAGTTCCTTGCTACGGGTCCAGATCCAGGGATCCCAAGGCGACTCTAGTGGATGCATTAGTGGCGCCTTGGTCGTTCAACCTAGCTTATGCGTTTCCACCGTTTCCTCTCCTTCCCAGGCTCGTAGCCAGGATCAAACACGAGAAGGCCTCTGTGATTCTGATAGCTCCTGCGTGGCCACGCAGGACTTGGTATGCAGACCTGGTGAATATGTCATCGGCTCCACCATGGAAGCTACCTTTGAGACAGGATCTTCTAGTTCAAGGTCCATTCGAACATCCAAATCTAGTTTCTCTGCAGCTGACTGCTTGGAAATTGAACGCTTGATTTTATCCAAGCGTGGGTTTTCAAATTCAGTGATAGATACTCTGGTCCAAGCCAGAAAGCCTGTGACTAGAAAGATTTACCATAAAATATGGAAAAAATATATCTGTTGGTGTGAATCCAAGGGATTCTCCTGGAGTAAAATTAAAATTCCTAAGATTCTTTCCTTTCTCCAAGAGGGTTTGGATAAAGGGTTGTCAGCGAGTTCTCTAAAAGGACAGATTTCTGCTTTATCTGTTTTGTTACACAAACGCCTGGCAGCTGTGCCAGATGTACAAGCTTTTGTACAGGCTTTGGTCAGAATCAAGCCTGTTTACAGACCCATGACTCCTCCTTGGAGTCTAAATTTAGTTCTTTCAGTTCTTCAAGGGGTTCCGTTTGAACCTTTACATTCCATAGATATCAAGTTACTATCTTGGAAAGTTCTGTTTTTGGTTGCTATTTCTTCTGCTAGAAGAGTTTCTGAATTTTCTGCTTTTCAGTGTGATCCACCCTATCTGGTGTTCCATTCAGATAAGGTCGTTTTGCGTACCAAACCTGGTTTTCTTCCAAAAGTAGTTTCCAACAAGAATATTAACCAGGAAATAGTTGTTCCTTCTCTGTGTCCGAATCCAGTTTCAAAGAAGGAACGTTTGTTACACAATTTAGATGTGGTCCGTGCTTTAAAGTTCTATTTAGACGCAACAAGGGATTTCAGACAAACTTCATCTTTGTTTGTCGTTTACTCTGGTAAGAGGAGAGGACAAAAAGCTACTGCTACCTCTCTTTCTTTCTGGCTGAAAAGCATCATCCGATTGGCTTATGAGACTGCCGGACGGCAGTCTCCTGAACGAATCACAGCTCACTCTACTAGGGCTGTGGCTTCCACATGGGCCTTCAAGAACGAGGCTTCTGTTGATCAGATATGTAAGGCAGCGACTTGGTCTTCTCTGCACACTTTTGCCAAATTTTACAAATTCGATACTTATGCTTCTTCGGAGGCTATTTTTGGGAGAAAGGTTTTGCAAGCTGTGGTACTTTCTGTTTAGGTAACCTGATTTGCTCCCTCCCTTCATCCGTGTCCTAAAGCTTTGGTATTGGTTCCCACAAGTAAGCATGACGCCATGGACCGGACACACCAATGTTGGAGAAAACAGAATTTATGCTTACCTGATAAATTTCTTTCTCCAACGGTGTGTCCGGTCCACGGCCCGCCCTGGTTTTTTAATCAGGTTTGATAAATTTCTTTCTCTATACACTACAGTCACCACGGCACCCTATAGTTTCTCCTTTTTTTCTCCTAACCGTCGGGCGAATGACTGGGGGGCGGAGCCTGAGGAGGGGCTATATGGGCAGCTTTTGCTGTGCTCTTTGCCATTTCCTGTTGGGGAAGAGAATATTCCCACAAGTAAGGATGACGCCGTGGACCGGACACACCGTTGGAGAAAGAAATTTATCAGGTAAGCATAAATTCTGTTTTTTTCTGGCTCCAGGAAAGGTCAGAAAGCCTCTGCCATTTCTTTGGCATATTGCTTGAAGCTTTTGATTCACAAAGCTTATTTGGAGGCAGGGCAGTCTCCGCCTCAGAGAATTACAGCTCATTTTACTAGATCAGTTGCCACTTCTTGGGCTTTTAAGAATGAAGCTTCAGTTGATCAAATATGCAGAGCAGCAACTTGGTCTTCTTTGAAAACTTTTACTAAATTTTACCATTTTGATGTGTTTGCTTCCTCGGAAGCAGCCTTTGGTAGAAAGGTTCTTCAGGCAGTTGTATCAGTTTGATTCTAATGCCTTTAGATTTGAATTTGTTTGATTTTTTTTAAAGAAAACAATTATTTTGGATTTAATTTCTTAGCGGATTTAGCTGTTGTTATTTTATCCCTCTAGTGACTCGTGGTTTTCCACATCTTGGGTATTATATCCCATACGTCACTAGCTCATGAAAGAAAACATAATTTATGCAAGAACTTACCTGATAAATCAATTTCTTTCATAGTGGCAAGATTCCATGAGACCCACCCTATTTTTTGTGGCGATTATTTTTTGTTTAAAGCACTTTTTTTCCAGTTCCTCTTTTTGTATGCTTTTTTCTCCTTCCTTTACACCACACTTCTTGGCTACACGTTAAATTAAGGTATGAGTGAGGTAGGAGTTGTATTTATAGGCATTTTAGAGTTTGGGAAACTTTGCCTCCTACTGGTAGGAATGTATATCCCATACGTTACTAGCTCATAGACTCTTGCCACTATGAAAGAAATTAATTTATTTTAGTGCTTACATAAATTATGTTTTATATATATATATATATATATATATATATATATATATATTACAGTATTTATAATAATTTAATAATTATTATTAATATTTTTTAAATATTTACTATTTCAATAACACACCTTAAGATTGCTAATTCTTCATGTGTGCTATCCTGAAGCGCATTACACATATTTTAAATTTCTATTTTTTTTATATAGAAAATGTCATTTGTTTTATTAAATATATATATATATATATATATATATATATATATATATATATATATACAGTATATATATATATATATATATATGTGTGTGTGTGTGTGTGATGTTAATGTAAAATATATATCTATAGGAATAGATATATAGGTTTTATATAGATATTTATAAATATATCTATTTAAAAAAATAACATTGTCCTATAAGTGAAGAATATTGGAATGTAAAATATTGATAACTCCTGTCGGATAAGCACGCAAATGATAAGTGTTAAGTTTTTCCTTCTGCACTCTCTATTAAGGTCCTGAAGTAAGCACGCTCTGGGTTTCAGTTGTGTGCAAAAGATTTACCTTCAGCTTGGAATACGTGCGCAAAAAGATTACTTCTAGCAGAATTTATGCTTGTGCGGCAGCACTAAATAGCACACTCCTTGTAATCTATCCCTTATAATTTTAGCATGGTTTATTTAATACAATAGTTTTCAATATTTACTGTTTTTGCACTTTAATATCTTAATAGGACTTTTACACCATTGTGGACCATGCAGGATTGTCCTGGTTTGGGAGATCTTCCTGTTTTCTTTCCCACAGCTTCCCCCATAAGAAAAATGTCTTGTTTTTACAGACCTGCTCCAACTCCACTCATAACTCTCCCCAATTCTTCCCTACTCACCCATGCCCTGTCCATAACACTATCCCGTCCCTCATCCCTCACTAGGGCTTTTCTAACCATATTTTGGCACTCACATCTATGTCCTGGAAAGTTTACAGAAAATGTTGTAAGGCACGACTTGATAATCACAAAATATATATTTTTTTGCTAAAAATAAAGTTGTCTAATGCTTAAATCACATTTTTACTCTATGAAACTTGTATTTAAATTGAAAATTATCAGTAGAATATTTATTTAGGACTAAAACTGTTTAAAGCCCCAGAATAAAATGGGGAGGAAAGTACATAGGCCTTCTGGGTATGTTGCCATTTACTGTCTTCATGGCAGCTGAATTTGTGAGTGTTTTAGTCAGCAATATCATAAACAATTAAGAAGGTAGCGTTTCACAAATGGAGCTCCTCTTTCAAGTGTGATTGACCAATAATAAACTGTAAAAAGAGTCATAATATATATATATTGCACCCAGGGCTGTGCATGTTACAGGGTCATAGGATGTGTACCCGGTCCGGCCTGAGAGTGCTGACCCCACCCGTGTTTTGTATATGTTTGGGTAGATTACATAAGCCTGTGCACCCTTCATTTTTACACAGTTGTTTGATTGTGAGCCTGCATTGTGTGGCTGTTTAGGAACCCAGGTTTTTGGAAGAGACCTTGACGAGATACCTGGGCTTTTCCCATTTGGCCAGATGCGGTAACTAACTCTTCCATTGCTGCTTTTTATCTTAGTTGAAAGCTTGTGAGTGAGGGCTGGACTTTTTCTATGTGCTATATTAATGTATTTTTTTTTTGTAATTTTCTCAGTTTGGGCCTTGCACCCAGGCCTGTCTGGGGTTAACTGCCTGTGACTCTGATGACAGTGCAGCTTCCTGAGAGTGCTGGTTTGCACCCAGGCTGTGCATGTTACAGGGTCATTGGATGTGTACCCGGTCCGGCCTGAGAGTATATATTTATATATATATATATATATATATATATATATATATATATATATATATATATATATATAGTGATTAGCAAAAATCAGTGTTTGAAATATTCTAGTAAATGTTAACTTTTTTATCACAAATAACCACTACATATATTCTCCATTTCCAATATTTTTATTTAATTTTATTTAGGGGAGTCAACTGTTTCCCATTTCCTCCCTGGTAAGGTGGCATCCTCTAAACAGCTGTTATTTATAGTTAGGATGTGTATTTAGTAGTTTTGTTCACTGTCCAGTGCCAAACAAGATTGCTGCTTGCCAAATTTCTTATTGTGAAAGTGCAACACACTAAGATCTGTGTAAATCCAGATCTAAGTGTATTGCACTTTAACAATAAGAAATCCAGCTCTGGAAAGATCTGAATGCTGCGAGCGGCCGCCTTCTTCCGCATATAGGATTTAACGTAAGGTTAAAATGAAGCACAGAGAACATTTCCTCTTGATATTTATAAATGTGGTAAAGCTTATAATCATGTAAATTTACATTGAAATAGAAAATATATAACAATTCTCAAAGCACCACTTGTAAAATTAAAATATATTATTATGATGTGAAAGTTCCATCTGTTCCTTATAGCTTTTGTTCAAGTAGAGAACCGATTACTGTTTCATAACCTAGATTACATATAATTAGCAACATATGATTTAATCTAACCAAACATATCCTATAATATGATATTATCTGATGAGAAATCCATCATTTAATCGTATAAATTGACTATGTAGCTAAGTGCTAAATGTGCACTTACTTAAAATTCAGTCTTACAATGTAAGTTGGTCACCTTTGATAAGCATATTAAATTAACAAGTGGGTGTCCACATTTAATCCATTACTAAAGTATGTTCTATGCTTTGATGTTAAATACATTAAAACTGATACTGAATATGTTATGGCTGTTAAACATTTAAGAGTGTATGTTATAACTTAAGAACACTTTAAATAATAATTTATGGTGAATAAAGACAAAAGTTCAACATTTTTTTAAGCTAATGGGAGCCATGCATTAAAGTATTTGTGCTTGTTATAATGAAAACACTACCGCTGTATTATGTTTGTAATTATTTTATTATATTGAATATGCTAGAGTTTTAGAACATCAGTTACTTGCTCAAAATCTATTTTATATAAATATCTGTTGTATTCCTAGAAAACCACTAATAAAGTTCAAAATATTAGACATATATTTCTGTACGTATAGAAAAGTCTTAAAGTATGAGGATAAACATTAACACATTGGGGCCGATTTATTAAGTGTCCGGCGGACATGATCCGCTGTAGCGATCATGTCTGCCAGACATCGATAAATACAGACAGCATACGCTGTTGGCATTTATCATTGCACAAGCAGCTCTGGTGAACTGCTTGTGCAATGCTGCCCCCTGCAGATTCACAGCCAATCCGCCACTAGCATGGGGTGTCAATCAACCCGATCGTATTCGATCGAGTGTATTGCTGTTCGCTACCTCAGAGGAGGCATACGAGTTAAGGAGCAGCGGTCTTAAGACCGCTGCTTCTTAACTCCTGTTTCCAGCGAGCTTGAAGGCTCACACAGAAATAAAGGTTTACTGCCCCATTGTGCTAGATTTACAGAGGCTCGTTGCGCTGTTGAGGTGTCTTGTTGTGTAGGTAAGATTATGTTCTAAATTCGTTAGGATATTTAGTGGCTGTTCTTGTCATTATCAGATAGCTGTATTAAGTGGCCTAATACATGATATTCTGCACAGCAAACAAGAACCACTAAAAATGAAGAAAAATAAAAATTACAACCATAATGTTCAGAAAAGACATTTCCTAAAATGGATCTTTAAATGAGTGTAAATGTAAATATTCACGTCTGTTTTGTTATGTTAAAGTAGTGTCCCTTGGTAGAACAGCATTTGTGTCAGCAATTTCATAGAAAAGTAAAAGGCTTTGATGTCGGGCATTTTGGGACTTTTCAGAGTGTTCTTGTGGTGTTGTTGGTATATTCCACCTAAACTGTGCCTCAACATGGGGGAATTAGATGAAAACAATTGCCCACGTGAAGTAAACTATCTTGTGATCATACTTTCCCATCTTAAAGCCAATGTGGTGGTTTTGTTTTTTTCCACTAATTTTCATTTGCAAATGAAAAACAATGGAATCCAGCCTCTTGTCAGAAATAAAAAAACCTCTTTATTGCTTCCACATCATGGGGAAAAGGACAATGTTTTAAGCCCTATAGTGGGCTCTTAGTCATGATGTGGAAGCAATAAAGAGGTTTTATCATTATTTTTGACAAGAGGCTGGAGTTCATTGTTTTTTATTGTGGATACTGGGGTTGGCAGTCCCTGCTGAATCTGTGCCCCAGGTGGATGTGTGCTGTCTTCATTGATAGCATTTGAATACTTTTGCAAATTAATGTATTCAACTTAATTTGTTTAAATTGTATTTTTTTTAAGAACATTTATGGGATACTGGTATCCTTGTCAGTGGCAGTAGTTTTGATCACGAGGACTAGTGAGTTTATGTAGTAAAGTAAATACTTGTTGTGTGTAATCACCACAATGGTATTATAAAACCACTGGTAGTGTTTATAAGGCTAGAGAAAATAACGGCTAGATTTAGAGTTCTGCGTTAGCCGTCAAAAGCAGCGTTAAGGGGTCCTAACGCTGCTTTTGGCTGCCCGCTGGTATTTAGAGTCAGCCAGGAAAGGGTCTAACGCTCACTTTCAAGCCGTGACTTTTCCATACCGCAGATCCCCTTACGCCAATTGTGTATCCTATCTTTTCAATGGGATCTTCCTAACGCTGGTATTTAGAGTCTTGGCTGAAGTGAGCGGTAGAGCCTCTACCGACAAGACTCCATCCGCAGGAAAAAGTCAGTAGTTAAGAGCTTTCTGCGCTAACGCTGGTTTATAAAGCTCTTAACTACTGTGCTATAAAGTACACTAACACCCATAAACTACCTATGTACCCCTAAACTGAGACCCCCCACATCGCTGCCACTATAATACATTTTTTTAACCCCTAATCTGCCGAGCGCACATCGCCGCCACCTACATCATCCCTATGAACCCCTAATATGCTGCCCCAAACATCGCCGACACCTACCTACACTTATTAACCCCTAATCTGCTGACCGGAGCTCGTCGCTACTCTAATAAATGTATTAACCCCTAAAGCTAACTCAAACCCTAACCCTAACACCCCCTAAATTAAATATAATTTTAATCTAACAAAATAAATTAAATCTTATTAACTAAAGTATTCCTATTTAAAACTAAATACTTACCTGTAAAATAAACCCTAATATAGCTACAATATAATGAATAATTACATTGTAGCTATTTTAGGATTTATATCTATTTTACAGGCAACTTTGTATTTATTTTAACTAGGTACAATAGCTATTAAATAGTTATTAACTATTTAATAGCTACCTAGTTAAAATAATTACAAAATTACCTGTAAAATAAATCCTAACCTAAGTTACAATTAAACCTAACACTACACTATCATTAAATTAATTAAATAAATTAACTACCAATACCTACAATTAAATACAATTAAATAAACTAAACTAAAATTACAAAAAACAAACACTAAATTACAGAAAATAAAAAAATATTACAAGAATGTTAAACTAATTACACCTAATCTAAGCCCCCTAATAAAATAAAATAAAATAAAAAAATAATAAAAGTCCCTACCCTATTCTACATTACAAAGTAATCAGCTCTTTTACCAGCCCTTAAAAGGGCTTTTTGCGGGGCATGCCCCAAAGTAATCAGCTCTTTTGCCTGTAAAAAAAAATACAACCCCCCCAACATTAAAACCCACCACCCACATACCCCTACTCTAACTTACCCAAACCCCCCTTAAATAAACCTAACACTACCCCCCTGAAGATCTCCCTACCTTGAGTCGTCTTCACCCAGCCGGGGCAGAAGAGGACATCCAGACCGGCAGAAGTCTTCATCCAAGCGGCATCTTCTATCTTCATCCATCCGGAGCAGAGCAGAGCCATCTTCTTCCCAGCCGACGTGGATCCATCCTCTTCAACCGACGCCTACTCGTCGAATGAAGGTTCCTTTAAATGACGTCATCCAAGATGGCGTCCCTTGAATTCCAATTGGCTGATAGGATTCTATCAGCCAATCGGAATTAAGGTAGGAGAAATCTGATTGGCTGATTCAATCAGCCAATCAGATTCAAGTTCAATCTGATTGGCTGATCCAATCAGCCAATCAGATCGAGCTTGCATTCTATTGGCTGATCGGAACAGCCAATAGAATGTGAGCTCAATCTGATTGGCTGATTGAATCAGCCAATCGGATTGAACTTGAATCTGATTGGTTGATTCAATCAGCCAATCAGATTTTTCCTACCTTAATTCCGATTGGCTGATAGAATCCTATCAGCCAATCGGAATTCGAGGGACGCCATCTTGGATGACGTCACTTAAAGGAACCTTCATTCGTCGTCTAGTCGTCGTTGAAGAAGGATGTTCCGTGCCGGAGGTCTTGAAGATGGAGCCGCTCCTCGTCGGATGGATGAAGATAGAAGATGCCGCTTGGATGAAGATGTCTGTCGGTCCTGATGTCCTCTTCTGCCCGGATAGGATGAAGACTTCTGCCACTCCGGATGTCTTCTTTTGGTCCATAGGTGCCTGGCTGGGTGAACATTGCTCAAGGTAGGGAGATCTTCAGGGGGGTAGTGTTAGGTTTATTTAAGGGGGGTTTGAGTTAGAGTAGGGGTATGTGGGTGGTGGGTTGTAATGTTGGGGGTGGTATTGTGTGTTTTTTTACAGGCAAAAGAGATGATTTCTTTGGGGCATGCCCCGCAAAAATCCCTTTTAAGCCTGGTAAGGTAATAGAGCTGTTAACTTTTTTAATTTAGATTAGGGTAGGGACATTTTTTTATTTTGGGGTGCTTTGTTATTTTATTAGGGAGCTTAGAGTAGGTGTAATTAGCTTAAAATTCTTGTAATCTTTTTTTATTTTTTGTAATGTTTTGTAATTTAGTTTAGTTTATTTAATTGTAGGTAATTGTAGGTACTTGTAGTTAATTAATTTAATTTATTTAATTGTAGTATAGTGTTAGGTTTAATTGTAACTTAGGTTAGGATTTATTTTACAGGTAATTTTGTAATTATTTTAACTAGGTAGCTATTAAATAGTTAATAACTATTTAATAGCTATTGTACCTAGTAAAAATAAATACAAAGTTGCCTGTAAAATAGATATAAATCCTAAAATAGCTACAATGTAATTATTCATTATATTGTGGCTATATTAGGGTTTATTTTACAGGTATTTAGTTTTAAATAGGAATACTTTAGTTAATAATATTTAATTTATTTTGTTAGATTAAAATTATATTTAATTTAGGGGGGTGTTAGGGTTAGGGTTAGACTTAGCTTTAGGGGTTAATACATTTATTATAGTAACGGCGAGGTCCGGTCGGCAGATTAGGGGTTAATACTTGAAGTTAGGTGGCGGCGATGTTAGGGAGGGCAGATTAGGGGTTAATACTATTTATTATAGGGTTTGCGAGGCGGGAGTGCGGCGTTTTAGGGGTTAATAACTTTATTAGAGTGGCGGCGAGGCCCGGTCGGCAGATTAGGGGTTAATAAGTGTAGGTAAGGTAGCAGCGATTTTGGGGGGGGCAGATTAGGGGTTAATAAATATAATATAGGGGTCGGCGATGTTAGGGGCAGCAGATTAGGGGTACATAGGTATAATGTAGGTTGCGGCGGTGTACGGAGCGGCAGATTAGGGGTTAATAGTATAATGCAGGTGTCAGCAATAGCAGGGGCGGCAGATTAGGGGTTAATAAGTGTAAGGTTAGGGGTGTTTAGACTCAGGGTTCATGTTAGGGTGTTAGGTGCAGACTTAGAGAGTGTTTCCCCATAGGAAACAATGGGGCTGCGTTGGGAGCTTAACGCTGCTATTTTGCTGGTGTTAGGTTTTTTTTCATCCCAAACTGCCCCATTGCTTCCTATGGGGGAATCGTGCACGAGCACGTTTTGCCAGCTTACCGCTACTGTAAGCAACGCTGGTATTGAGGGTTGAAGTGGCGGTACATTAGGCTCAACGCACCCTTTTTGTAGCCTAACGCAGCCCTTCAGACAACTCTAAATACCAGCATTGTCTTAAGGGTGCGTTGGGAAAAAAAGCAGCGTTAGCTATGCGGGTCTTTACTGACAAAACTCTAAATCTAGCCGTAAGTTAGTGAAATGATGGACTAAGAGTCATGTACTGACCTCATTTTATAGCTGCACTGCTAACTGAAGATTATTTAAGGAGCTTCCAGTTATATATTATCTGCTGCTACAGTTTACATCTACCCAGCTACAGTCTTAGGGCCTGATAACCAAAAACTTGCCGGCATAGAGAGAAATCTCACAAAATCATTGCGGGCTTATTTTGAGCATTATTTTGCTATGTAGGTATCTCTCCTTCACACCCATAGATAAACAACTCTCAAGAAAAAAAAAAATCACCTTTTTAAAGTCTTTGAGGGACCTTGCTGTACAGGCAAGATGTATTAGATCCTTTCACTAGAGAGGTTTAGATTATCAGAACCTTTGTCTCAAGTATGTTCTCCTTACTGTGCTCTGTACTGCAACCACAGTGCCCACTCAGGGAGCCACACAATACATAGACAGCACAGTTATTCCAACCATAAACCTTGACTCCCTACCTTTAGATACATTTACAGTATATATTGTGCTGGCAGCGGATGCTGCTTTTGAGCTCTTGTGGGTCTGCAATGTAAAAAGCAGCGGCCATATATCCCTAATACTTTGTTGTTATATATTTCTCCATTCTTAGTGCCTTGCTTCCCTTAGAGTTGATGAACCTTGTTCGTGAGATTCCTCTCCAGACCTCTTATTTATACTTGATATTTAGCCACTCATTCTTTCTTAAGTCTCACTGCTCTTCTGTTACGTCACTCACCGCTACCCTGCAAACATCACCATTTAGCAACAACATTATCAATTATAATTAGATGTCATCATTCCTCAAATAAAAATGATTATGCCCTCACAATTCCTACTATGACAAATATTATTGCAATAAAATAACTCAATGCATTGTTTTAAAGAGTACTGAACTAAATTGCCACTGTCTGCCATACTTACCGGCATTGGTAAACAGGATTATACTTCCAGATCATAAAAACAAAATTAACTTGTTTTTTGCAGGACAGGAATATTCAATTAAACAATTGAAATACTGTTAATACACAATACTTTAGTTGTAACAAAGAAACTTTTTAATTCCACATGAATTTACATCTAAAGAAATAAACTTTTTGCTTCCATTTAAACATGGCTTTTTGTAACCCAATGGATCTGTACAATGAGTGATTTTAGTGTAGTTACTACCATTATTAAGGGCTTTGTACATCTAGATTTGCAGCTAAATTGTGTTCCCTAAATCACAAATAATGGCTCTACCATGCCTAAGTAAAGTACAGTTGTTAAAAACTCCTGTGTGCAATCTAGTCGCTGATGAAAGAAATATTGTGCATTCAAAACAGATGTTGATTGCAATTTTTTTAAGTCACATAACTCTTTAGCACATTTATTGTACTTATTCACTCTAGCTGGGGAGGATTCTAAAAAATTAAAGGAAAAGTTATCTGCTAAAATTACATTTTTAGGAAAAGGTATCTGCTAATATTACACATTATTGAAAATAAAAACATTACTCTATACAGAGAGACCATAATGTTACAGCCAATTTAGAAACATACTATCTCAATTCATGTCACATAACAACTGTCCTACGTGTTCTAAATGAATAAAAGTAGAGCACTGTATAATTTCAATGACTAATATACTGTCAGGCAAAATGACACATCTTCATGACCCCAGCTACATGATGAAGGAAATAATAATGAGATGCTTTAAATAATATTCACCAAAATGCATCTGATTTGAATATGGTTAAGATTTGTTTTCTGTCTCAAGGTCTTGTCTTCCACTGAGTTTAATATTTATACAGAGATTTTCAAAATTAAAATAAAAGACCATACAACAAAATGGGCTTTTTAAACAGTTGAAAACACCAAACAAAATACACTCATTTGCAGTATTAGAATAAGCTGGTTAATTTAATTAGCCAATCAGTAGAGTTGGCAGGCTCCAAGTGGATCGCTAAACATCACTCACGTTCGCATTGCGTAGAAGCATTGCACTCACAAGAGCACGCTTCCAGAGGCTACTATGGGAGCTTTGTTCTGATGCCGCCAGAGACCTCCTGCAGCGAAGTAGCAATGGGCAGCATTTTGAAATATATATGTATATGACTATATACATATATATTTATGTGTTAATATGTGATACACATATTAACACATAAAACAAGCTAGATTTTTTTTTTAATAAAAAACAGAAATGCTGTCGGTAGCAACAATCAGCCACTTGTAATGGCTCTTTAATTATCGTGTTTCTACAAATGGGCAAATGTACCCATTTGCGGGAGCACGATAATTTAGTGCTCCACTTGTAATCTAGTCCTTAATATTTTGGGGACAGTTGTTCTATTGAAGCAATTTGCAATTGAGGGACGGGTCATATAGAGGTGGTTTATCAGTGAGTATTATAATTTTGATGGTGTATTTGTGGCTGGGATCAAAGAACAGGGGAATGTTTGTGGTGGGTGGAAATATGTAAGGTGCCCATTGGGTTTTGAGGGATATTGTGATGCTAACCATATCACCCATAGGGTTGATATAGCTGGGACAGGGACACAATTACATTTTATAACCGTAAAAAATGTGTCGTAGTTAAGGTTATTTGTAGTGGGGTCAGGATTGTGGTTAGTAAAAAAAAAAATATTTTGATCTTCTGCACTAAGTTGTTCTCTACTAAAAAACTGTTGTATGACAGTTTAGAGTTGGTCTGCAAAAGCATTGCAGATTCCTTTATATGATGGTGATGATAGTTATAAAATACTGTTGCTATTATATTCTAAAGGGTTGATTGGGAGCTGTGATATTGCTTGATCTGCTTTGAGTGATTTAAGTTTGATGTTTGCCCACCACAAAAAAGGAGACAAAATTAAAATGCTAAATAACCCTTCCATGGATTTATCTCATGACTGTTCCCAAAGTGCACAGATTCTGCTAACAAAAGGACAGTTTTAAATAATTAAAAGGCATTATTTTTTCTATATAGCTTTGCAATGCAATGCTTATTTGAAGATATATAGGATGTATATAAAAGTAAATGTAATGTCCATTTAAGGTCCAAGGTGGAAACTTTCGGTAGAGTGGACAAAGGGGAGCCACATGGTAAATTAACTAGATCAGTGATCTGATTTTAATTCCCCTCTCCTATGGCTGATGACATTAAACACCAAGGACTGTCAGTTTGCAGAGCACCCCATTAACTCTTAGATAGCCATCACTGTGAAATATAATTAAAATATAGCTTACATAAAACTTTTACACAACTAAAATATGATAAACAGAGTCTTAATGTATGCCATTTAGTATGTGAATGTTTAAAAATAATGTAATTTTAAGATTCTGTAAAAAAAAAAAATAATGCACTCAAAATAGTATTTCTGGAAAGAGGTTTTCTGTAGTTTGAAGTGATTATGTTGTCATTAACATCATGTTGTAGATTGAGATCTAGGTATTCAATTTTCAAATTATTTGTATGGTATGTAAATTTTGAGAACAGCCACATCTTTGGGGGTGACTGTCCCCTCAGTGACAGAACTGTAGCATATGGCCGATTTATAGATGATCTAATCCTTATTTATAGAGATCAGAAGCCCACGACCATTCCCCAGTTTATAGATTATTTATACCATAATGACCTCAACCTAGTATTTACAAACCATATGAATGATTTGAAAATTTAATACCTAGATCTCAATCTACATGATGATAATGACAACATAATCACTTCAAACTACAGAAAACTCCTTTCCAGAAATACTATTTTGAGAGCAGATTCATGCCATGCATCTCATAGGAGAAAAGGAATACCTAAAGGACAATTTCTCAGTTTACGCAGAAATTGTTCAACTTTGTAAATATACAATACAGAAGCAAAAATATTGATTAATAGACTGGTGGTGAGAGGATATAACCAAACCACACTAAAAAGTATAAGCTCACTAGTTGCCCAAACAGACAGACAATCACTATTTAAACAAATCAACCATAAACAAAATATTAAAAATCCTATAAATACTACAGTGAACACATCCAATTCCAATCAAACCAATACAACAAGGGATCCTAACAACTCAGCAGACACAGATGTAATATATTTTACAACTAAATATAGTACACAATTTTACAACATCTGTGGAATTATCAGAAAATATCTACCAGTTCTAAAGGGAGACCCTACATTCAAATTTAAACTAAACAATAAAATCAAATATGTGGCAAAACGAGCAACCAACATAGGAGACATAGTTAAGAAGAAATGTATTAATAGTGAAGTAAGACAAAGGAACTAGCTCACCCAAACTTTAGGTTTTTTTCAAATGTGGCCATGTTCCATATAAATCATGTACATATACTAATAAAAGTAAAATATTTACCTCAACTAATACAGGAAAGACATACAATATCAGAAGTAGAATTAACTGTACATCGACATTTGTCATTTATTTAGTTACTTGTAAACAGTGCCAATTTCAAAATGTAGGCATTACCAGCCGTCCCCTTAAAGACAGGATTAGAGAACACCTTATTTCTATAGAAGAAGAAACTCCAAGAACACCCTTAGCCAAGCATTTTCATAAACATCTAACAGGTACTTCAAATTTCTCATTTGTGGGTATAGAACATATAGACAAGAATTCCCACGGAGGTGACAGATTAAAATTACTCTTGAGAAGGGAAGTCTATTGAATTTTCCAACTAGCCACCAGATACCCCTTGGGCATCAACCGTAGATATGATGTTAATCTATTTGTGGACTAAATTATATATAATTGGAAATGGCAGAACATTTCACACATATAAACACTATAATTACATATGGATCATACTAATAAACTATTTAAATGACAGAACACTACATGCATATTTACACATATATACACAAGCATGTACATTAGCAACTCATCTATTATCTACTTTATGAGAAACTATTCGATAAGAAAACAAAATACTTATCAAAAACATTACCATCATTGTGTAGATTACAATGCTAAAGAATACAGGATATATGTATATATATATATATATATATATATATAGATATCCAAGGTGTGTGGGCGCCAATAGCGCAAAAAAGTGCTCCTTAAAGTTTATTGATAACAGGGTAAAAACATGACAGCAAAGCAGCTGTAAATAGCACTAAAAACACAAAAACACAGAGCCAGCGTTCAGACGTCACGCAGACATGTTTCGTGCATGACTAGCACTTGATCACTGCATGTGTGTGGTCTGTTCGCGCTACAATTTAAAGCTAGCTTGTTAAAGAGACAGTACAATTTTGTTATATAAACACTGTGTTTGCTCTCACTTAGTACTTCAATAGACATTTGTTAAAGAACAGATTTTGTTTAAATTGTATCTCCTAGTTATGTATATAGGATCTCACATTTGAGAGTATTATCCCTAATATGCTTAGAATTTTTAACTGAACCGCACATGTCATTTGAAAAAAATAAATTTTTGTGAAATAAACCATATTCAACGGTGATAAACATATATAGATGTGATTTAAGACAGAGTATTTATGTTACATTATATATTTATGTTCTGTCACGATCAATAGTAGAAATGCTTTTCTGACTTAGTTAGATAGAGTATTTATATTGCATTACATTTTATTCTCTCGCCCACTTTATGTTCTCTCAAAATCCTTTGTTGAAATATATTTCTGACTTAGTCTGTAATATTTCATATTTGATTTTTTATTATTTTTCCTATAATCATACTAAAATATATTTATGGGGGAACATGTTTACATCAAATTGTTATTTATTTATACTTTTGATCTTCTGTTCAATTATTTGTGGTGCATACAAATACTATGTATAGTTGTTAATTTCTTAAGCAAAATAAAATAAATATATATGTAACAACATCACAGATGAAGATAGAGAAATAACTATAGTGTTATTATATTTAGGCTTTTGCCTGAAATTCTAAGTTGAAAATTTATTTGATCTATTTAGAACTTAAAATAGATTAAGATACAAAATTATAGGATTGCAAAACCACTACGTTGAATAAGGCTAATTTTGTAATCGTAGAGAAATAATATTTACATAGGTTTTATTATTTCAAGTTGATGTTTATGTAACAAAAGATCCAAATCTCTTCTAATATTTAGACCTAGGGGGTACATGTGTTTAATGTGAATATCCAGAATACTTCACGCTTATTTAGCTTATTCTCCCTATCCCCTCCCCGTTTCCATATGGGGACATGATCTATACCATAAATTTTTAAGAAGTGAAACATCAGAGTTATGATACGTTTTAAAGTGCCTGGATACCAGCATATCCGTGTCATCATCCTCTATAGATCTTAAGTGTTGTAGGAATCTATCTTTCAGACTACGTTTTGTTTTTCCAACATATTCTAAATTACATTGTTCACACCTAAGTAGATAAACTACATGCGTAGTTGCACAATTAATATAATATCTAATATTATATTCTTGATGTGTGACATTCGAAGTGAATTTGTCACCTTCAATCACATGATTACAAGTCTTGCATATGTTCCTTCTGCATTTGAAAAAACCCTTTCTCTCTTTTAGCCAACACTTATTCTGTTTGTTTGGCAAATTTGATGGAGATAAAAAGTTTGATAAAGTTTTACCTCTTCTTGATATTAAATTTATACCCTCACAAGTGATTTGTTTCAAGATAGGGTCAGAATGTAAAATAGGAATTGTTTCTCTTATGATTTTACTGATCTCTTTGAAGTCTGTGCTATATGTGGTAATAAATTTTGGTGTGTCTTGTTGTATTTTATTAACTCCCTTACGTTTGTATGTAAGTAAATCCTTCCTAGTTGTAAGTTGTACACTTTCTTGTGCTTTATTTAGTACATTTTCATTATAACCTCTCTGTTTTAATCTTTCAGTTATAATTTGACATTGTTTGTTATAATCATTGTCATTCGAGCAGTTTCTTCTAGCCCTTATATATTCCCCCTTTGGAATGCCTCTCAGGACATGTCTGGGGTGACAGGAATTGTATTGTAGTATCGTGTTCCCTGCAGTGGGCTTCCTATATAGTGTGGTACAAATATTATTTTCTTCTGTATCAACTTGGAGTTTAATATCCAAAAAGTTAATGTTATTCGGATTATGTTCTCCCACGAATTTTAATTTACAATCATTATCATTTAGATATTGACAGAAAGCTTTGGTTTCTGTTGTATCCCCATCAAAAATAAAAAGCAGATCATCTATATATCTAAAAAAATGTATGACCTTATTCCTGAACGGATTTCTCTCTCCAAAGACATGGAACAGCTCCCACCAACCCATGAAGAGGTTGGCGTATGATGGGGCAAACTTTGCCCCCATCGCTGTTCCACGTCTTTGGAGAAAGAAATCCGAACCAAACATAAAAAAATTGTGGGTAAGAAGATATTCAATGGCATTTAATAAAAATGCCTTAATGGCTGAGTCATAATCACTGAGATAATCTAAACAAAATTCAACTGCTTTGATTCCTATATTGTGCTCTATACAAGTGTATAGAGAGGATACATCTACTACTAAGAATCTGTAGGTATCTTTCCATGTAATATTTTGTAATTTATTTAGCAAAGCTGTGCTATCTTGTACATTGCTAAGAAGATTCTTAACTAAGGGCTGTAAGAATGTATCTACAAAATCTGATAAAGGTTTGTTAAGGGAATTAATCCCTGCAATTATTGGACGTCCAGGAGGACATGTTGGATTTTTGTGTAATTTTGGAAAATAATGAAAAATTGGAATGACTGAATTACTGGGTGTCAATACCTCTTCTAGAGATGGAGTAATTATATTGTCTAGTTTAGCTTTTTTTGTAATTTTCATTAATTCCTTTCTAAATTCCCTTGTTGGATTGTCTTTTAATTTTAAATATACCTCCTGATCAGATAGTTGTCTTTGAGCCTCTTTAAGATAGTCACTAGTATTTAAGATAACCACATTTCCCCCTACCTCCTATACTCCGGGAGATGATCTTTCAGCAGGTGCAAGGTATTGTGCTTATTTACTACATTGAATTGGCTTTTTGAACTTCTTCTAAGGGACTTTATGTGCACATACTTTTGAAACTTTGGTATATATATATATATATATATATATATATATATATATATATATATATATAGTCCTCTTTATCCTCTTAGCCAACACTGATACCTGAGAAGAGTTGACGCGTCTCTAGAACTTTCACAGCAAAGTACCAATAATACATATGACAAATACAGTAATACTAAAATAGCAATAAACAAATAATAATCAAAATACCAATTAAATCACATAAAGTTTAACCAATAAACATATATGATATGAATTTAGTCCAACCCAAAATTGGTATCCAACACAATATGTACCAATTTATTGCAATTTATTGATACACTATTAATTATGCATATGACATGAACTTAGTCTGTCTTAAATCAGAAGCTAACACAATATGTATCTATTTATAGCAATTTACAGTTACTTTATATTTCAAAGCGAGATACCATCAATTGTGCATTTTTATATTTTTTTGTACATATAAAAATATTTTTATTCTTAATTATCCATTTATTGTAACAGTCAATGCATAGTTATGCTATAGAAATCTGTTTTCTATTATATCATCCATTAGAACATAACTTACCTGTAATCTCCAGAGGGACACTCCCCTAGAGGGAGTAATTTAGCTACTGATTGGTTACTTACCTGTATAAACACTCACCTGGAGTACCAGGTATCTATCTCTGATGAAGCGCATGTGTCCATGCGCGAAACACGTCAGATAGTAGGAGCTCTTATGACCTACTGTTCATTACTTGAATAAACCATCTTTTGCACTGGCATCTTGGTTCCGGTTTTCGTCTTCTTTTCTTTGTTTGTTAACCCATATTAGCTTCCACACTGTAGATACTGATGTATTCACAATAACAAGGTGGATACTTTTTAATAGAAGTTTTTAAAATAGAAGTATTTAAACATATGACCGGTCATATCTAAAAGTTTGTTGTTTTATGAAGCCATTGTGTATATGAAATTATTTGGGTAAGTGTGAATATCACACTATTGAATTGTGTATATATTTCTACAATTGTGTATATCACACTATTTTTAAAGGGACACTGTACCCAAAAATTTTCTTTCGTGATTCAGATTGAGCATGAAATTTTAAGCAACTGTCTAATTTACTCCTATTATCAAATTTTCTTCATTCTCTTGGTATCTTTATTTGAAATGCAAGAATGTAAGTTTAGATGCCGGCCCATTTTTGGTGAACAACCTGGGTTGTCCTTGCTGATTGGTGGATAAATTCATCCACCAATAAAAAAGTGCTGTCCAGAGTACTGAAACCAAAAAAAAGCTTAGATGCCTTCTTTTTCAAATAATGATAGCAAGAGAACGAAGAAAAATTGATAATAGGAGTAAATTAGAAAGTTGCTTAAAATTGCATGCTCTTTCTGAATTACAAAAGAAAAAATTTGGGTACAGTGTCCCTTTAAGTATAGAAGTGCATTTTTTAATAAATAAGAATTTTTAGTAATAGTGCATAGCAACTTTGTAAAGCAATAAACATTCACAATTTATAAATAATTTTGATTCTTATTGATTCAAAGATAATGCTTTAATGATATTGCAACAACATAATTTAATGTAATTAGGGATTTCCTTAAACCATAAAATAGCAACCCCTTAGCTTCTGTAGCGCACATATACACTTTTTTTCACCAACCTTTATATATTACTATTCTGTTTTTGGGAGCAGATTAGTATATGTGCAGGGGGATACTTGCGCACCATTTAACATTTTTCTTTGCACATTCCTAATCTCATTCCCTCCTTAAAAAAACCCCACCCCAAAATAAAAAAAAATCCTAATCTATCTATAAACTACCTTTTTTAGGGCATTGTCCTTATGTTAACAGCTCTTTTGCAAAAAATAAATAAACAAAGTACCCCCTAACATTACACCCCCACAACCGCCCAAAATTAAAAAAAAACCTAACTAAAAATAAAATCCTAACATACCAATTCCCCCAAAAAGGGCATTTGTATCAGCATTACCCTTAACAGTGCTTTCAGCTCTTTTGCAGGCTACAAAAAATAAAAATAGCCCTAATCTAAAAAAAAACCAACCCAAAAATAAACAAAAAACACACACACATATATATATATATATATATATATATATATATAAATTGATCATATGTTTGGCTGGTTAGTGGCAAATGATTCATTCATTCATAAAAATTGACTTGACTCATGTCAGCTCTCCCCCGCTCAGGATGCAAAAGTTAAAAGGGCATACAAGTGAGAACAATAAACATTTGGTTTGTTTGAATTTGATAGCCATTTCAGGAGACCATGTGTTCTACTACCTGGAAATGTGTGATAAAAATCTCCTACCCTCACAGCGTTGCCTGGAAGTCTGACCTGGGAGAGATATTATGTAAGAACGTGACATGCTTTGTGAGAACGTTGACCATTTACATTCAGATGCAAATTGACCCCATGCTATGTAAGTGGGGCAATAAAAACTTGGCAGAAACACGTTTTAAATTATACTCTTGGGAACCATTGTTAAAAGACAACATAAAAAAAAATACATTTTGGCAAACGGAACAGTGCCAGTTACTCATGTATGTTTGAAATAATTCAAATAACCCATATATGTCTATACATATTGAACTGGGACATATTATATTAAATAAATAATTGCTGTATTGAATAATAACCTTTGTATTGTTTTTTATTTTTCAGACATATAATTTCAGATCCTCATAGAAAAGATCCATACATCCAGGATTTATTAGAAACGTGAAATATGATATATTCATGTTGGAATACAATATAGTACTGAATACAAAATAGGCTGTTATTTGTATATAAATGCCAGGATACTGATAAAATTGTAATGGATTTTAAGCTAATAATTAGCAATATAATTATTTTAAAATAAAGTAATATTAAAAATAATTTGATGTTTCATATTAAAATAATCAGGAAAATGATGTGTTACTTCCCCATTTACAATTAATATTGTAATTTATTAATGAAATAAATTATAATATGTTTAATAGGGAAAATTAAATTAACAGTATTAAATTGCTTTAATATAGTATAATGCTAAAGGCACATGTTTCATATCAAAACAATCAGAAAATTGTTATGATGCTGCACCATCTATAATTAATATTGTGAGTGATTGATACAGGAAGTTATGATCAAATGAATAACCATTTCATAGAAATAATGAGTTGTTTAAAATGTTGGATAATAAATGTATTGCTGTGTTGTATGTCTACTACCCCCGAGTGGCCAGAATCCAGTACGACAGTTAAGGGAATTAACTGTTTAAAAGATGCGTTTCCTTGGTGACCATGCTCAGATCTGTAAGGGTATTATATATTCCAGATACCCAATCAGAAGGGACAAGCACAAGGGCCACCCATTATTCTGGGCGTGAGATACCATTTACTCAAGCAAAGCTGATCTACCTTTTTCTCATTGATTGCAAAATATACTTATTGGTATTTCTGAGGTGAGATAAAACCTACTGAAAGATATTGGATATCGATTGGTGTTCATCCTGGTAACGTATTGAAAGATTGTGGGTAGATTGAAAAGAGCAAATTGTGTTTTTAAACTGTATTTCATAGCCTTAAATAGCTCTCAGCTTGCCTTTTTGTATGCAAACATTTAAAGTAAACATTCATTATTGCTGTATGTAGCAGATTTAAAGAAGTAGTTTGTATTTCAAGTTAGTATTTCATAAGCCTGTGTATTGTTAAACATATATCATTGATGCTAAGTAAATTATCTGTGAACATTTTGATATTTTAAAGTAGAATTGTGTTAGAGTAAAGTGGGGGTAAATAGCTGAGTATTTTACTTAGAATCCCATTGTGTTAATTGAATGAAAAGCTATTTGTAAATAAATTAACAAAAGAGAAGTGGCGCTTACCGAACTATTGGGCTCGTGCTTACCGGTAGCATAAATCTTCAGCGGGCACTGGTTCCTTCTTTCTCAGAGACCGACGTTCCTGGAGCCCAGACAGATGCGCCTCCGTTTTCCGGCGCACAGAGCAAGTACTGGATACACAATGTATTTCCGGGCTACACAGGGCAGGAGGTCAATCTGGCACCAAAGTTGAAAAGGACGTAAACAAAAAGAATCCTTTGAGGCTTCATATAAAAAGTAACAGTATTTATTGGGACAACATTAAAAACAAGTATTCAGAGCAAAACGCTCCCTTTAGCATGAGGTCAGGGTCACAGCAAAGCAAACCGCAGACATGTTTCGCGTGTAGAGACACGCTTGATCACTGCTGTATGTGTGCTGTGTCTTTGGCCTCTATTTAAAGGGACCTTACATAATTAAGAACAATAAGGTTAACCCTTTCCTGTCTATGCTACTTACTGCAAGGTACACAGAACTCATTTTTGTTAGAGTGGGAATAACAAGGACCTATAATTCAAGTGCTGCTTTTAATTTAGAAAAATTATTATAATTTTAAGCTTAAATCCTTATAGGCACTTAATTTAAACAACAGTGTTGTGATAAACTTTAGGTTTTCAGTATTAAGTATTTATATCTTTATTTTGAAATATATGTTTTAAACATCCTTAAAGAACGGTTGATATTAGAAACCAAAAGGGGTAATATGCAATAATTACATGTATCAGAATGGGGAAGATGTTTAAATAAATAAATTAACATCACTTTCCTTGTTAATACCCTTAGGATGTCTAGTATTTAATAGGAAGATCCATTTTGCTTCCTTATAGCTCAATTTGTACTCCCTGTCCCCCCCTCGTCTGTGTTTGGGGACGTGGTCAATAGACATTAATGTAGCATCACTTTGGTGCATGCTTTTAAAATGCCTTGAGACTGGGGTATTTACATCTGGATCCTCAATGTCTCTTATGTGTTCTAGTGCTCTGTCCTTCAGTAAACGTTTGGTTCTACCAACGTACTGAATCTGGCACCCCCTACAGGTCAAGAGGTAAATAACATGGGTTGATTTGCAATTTAGTTTGTATCTAATATTATATTCAAAACCAGTAACGGTAGATATGAATTTTTGTCCTTCCCTTACATGGTTGCAAGTTTTGCACCTTTGTGCTTTACATTTGTAGAACCCAAGTTTTGTTGGAAGCCAAGTTTGGTTGTGTATGCTTGGAAGTTCAGAAGGAGCAATCATGTTTCCTATTGTTTTACCTTTTCTTGCTACAAATCTACACCCTCCACTGGCCACTTTCTCCAAACCTGAGTCTACTGCCAAAATTGGCAGACTTTCTTTGATGATGTTACAGATTTTGTTAAATTCAAGACTGTAGGGAGTACTGAACACTATTTGGTTGTTTTGCTTATCATTATACCTTTGATTTTGTCTTTTATACTTTAAAAGATTTTCCCTGGGTATTTGATCTACAACTTGTTTTGTGTTTTGTAATATACTTTCTGGGTACCCCCTATCAAGTAATCTCTGTTCCAAAATTTTTCATTGATTTTCATAATTTGTTTTATCAGAACAGATACGCTTAGTTCTTATATATTGCCCTTTAGGTATAGCTTTTTTTACATGGTAGGGATGGCATGACCTAAAGTTAAGTATGGTATTTCCACCTGTGAGTTTTCTGTAGACTGATGTATTTACCTTGTTAGTATTGAAATCTACCACCAATTCTAGATCCAGAAATTTAACGGTATTTTTATCAAATTCTGCTGTAAATTTTAGATTCATAGGATTTAAATTAATATGTCAAAGAAAACGTTCAATTGAGATTTCATCTCCATTCCACACCACCAACAGGTCATCTATATAGCGGCCATAATAGACAAAATGCTGTTTGAAAGGGTTGTCATCTCCATAGACGTGGCAGGCCTCCCACCAACCCATAAAAAGGTTGGCATAGGAGGGGGCAAATTTAGCCCCCATGGCCGTGCCACGCCTCTGGAGATAGCAGCTCCCGTCAAAAAGGAAAAAATTGTGTTCTAATAAAAATTCTATAGCTGTTAACAAAAAATAAATAACATCCTTGCTATAGTTAGAAAATTTATTTAAAAAATAAGTAATGGCCGCCAGACCTAGGTGGTGTGGAATGGAGGTGTACAAAGAGGTGACATCAATTGTCAGGAAATAAAAAGACTCCTGCCACTTTAATTCACTTACACTATTAAGTACTTGTGTGGAGTCCTTAATATAACTCATGAGATTGAGTACCAGTGGTTGAAGAAATGAGTCAACCAGTTCTGATAGTGGTTCAAGGAGGGAGCCCACCCCAGATATAATGGGTCTACCTGGGGGACATTCACTATCTTTGTGCAATTTTGGGACAAAATAGAAAATTGGGGTAAGGGGGGCTTGAGGAAGCAATGTGTCAAAGTATCTTTCCTTAAATGCTCCTGCCTGTTTGCCTAGTTCTAGGATATCTTTTAGTTTAGTTTTGAATTTCATAGTTGGATTGAATGTGAGTTTGGTATACACCTCCTCATCATTTAATTGGCGTAGTGCCTCTGTCACATAGTATTTATGGTCCATAATAACTACGTTACCGCCCTTATCTGATTCTTTGATTACAATATTATTGTTAGATTTTAATGTATCTAGGGCTCTTCTCTGTTCTACTGTTAGGTTATGTGACAGGTGTTGTTTGTATCCTTTTTTTGTACCTAAGTTATCAGATAAGTTTTTTAGCTTCTGTTCTACTGTGCGTTGAAATATATCAATGCTTTTACTTCTGCTGTTAATTGGGTAAAAGATACTTTTTTGCATACTAGGCCTAAAACTAAGGACTGTATTTTGTGTTTCTATATCTGAATTCTCTTCAAGCATGGAAGTAAGGTCCAATACCAGGCACTGTTCACTAAAAGATAAATGATCTTTGTTAGGATTATATTTATGCACCACTGTTACACCCTCCTGGTCGGCACCATCCACCTGCCCTGCAAAATGTTGTTTGAGAGTTAATTTTCTTACAAATTTATTTACATCGTGGATGGTGCCGAACAGGTCAAAATGTGCAGTGGGCGTGTATCCGAGTCCTAGACTAAGAACCGCTCTTTCTGCTGCTGTTAACTGATGTTTAGACAAATTGACTACATTTTTTATATATATTTCCTGGTCTGTGTTCGTGTCTGGTATCTGGTTCTTCCTCCTCTTGTTTTTGCCTGTCCCCCTACTGCCCCTTCTGGTTTTTTTCTTTTTTGCTTTGCATCCGTGCGCCACTCGTTTTTTGGCACAGTTACCTCCTCTTGAATCGGTATATCTAAGGCTGACATTCCTGAGATATCCACTATTTCTAATCTTTTAAATCTTTTAAAGTATAAAAGACAAAATCAAAGGTATAATGATAAGCAAAACAACCAAATAGTGTTCAGTACTCCCTACAGTCTTGAATTTAACAAAATCTGTAACATCATCAAAGAAAGTCTGCCAATTTTGGCAGTAGACTCAGGTTTGGAGAAAGTGGCCAGTGGAGGATGTAGATTTGTAGCAAGAAAAGGTAAAACAATAGGAAACATGATTGCTCCTTCTGAACTTCCAAGCATACACAACCAAACTTGGCTTCCAACAAAACTTGGGTTCTACAAATGTAAAGCACAAAGGTGCAAAACTTGCAACCATGTAAGGGAAGGACAAAAATTCATATCTACCGTTACTGGTTTTGAATATAATATTAGATACAAACTAAATTGCAAATCAACCCATGTTATTTACCTCTTGACCTGTAGGGGGTGCCAGATTCAGTACGTTGGTAGAACCAAACGTTTACTGAAGGACAGAGCACTAGAACACATAAGAGACATTGAGGATCCAGATGTAAATACCCCAGTCTCAAGGCATTTTAAAAGCATGCACCAAAGTGATGCTACATTAATGTCTATTCAGGCTATTGACCACGTCCCCAAACACAGACGAGGGGGGGACAGGGAGTACAAATTGAGCTATAAGGAAGCAAAATGGATCTTCCTATTAAATACTAGACATCCTAAGGGTATTAACAAGGAAAGTGATGTTAATTTATTTATTTAAACATCTTCCCCATTCTGATACATGTAATTATTGCATATTACCCCTTTTGGTTTCTAATATCAACCGTTCTTTAAGGATGTTTAAAACATATATTTCAAAATAAAGATATAAATACTTAATACTGAAAACCTAAAGTTTATCACAACACTGTTGTTTAAATTAAGTGCCTATAAGGATTTAAGCTTAAAATTATAATAATTTTTCTAAATTAAAAGCAGCACTTGAATTATAGGTCCTTGTTATTCCCACTCTAACAAAAATGAGTTCTGTGTACCTTGCAGTAAGTAGCATAGACAGGAAAGGGTTAACCTTATTGTTCTTAATTATGTAAGGTCCCTTTAAATAGAGGCCAAAGACACAGCACACATACAGCAGTGATCAAGCGTGTCTCTACACGCGAAACATGTCTGCGGTTTGCTTTGCTGTGACCCTGACCTCATGCTAAAGGGAGCGTTTTGCTCTGAATACTTGTTTTTAATGTGTTCCCAATAAATACTGTTACTTTTTATATGAAGCCTCAAAGGATTCTTTTTGTTTACGTCCTTTTCAACTTTGGTGCCAGATTGACCTCCTGCCCTGTGTAGCCCGGAAATACATTGTGTATCCACTATTTGTAAATAAGGCTGGTTTTAAAGGTAAACTCTTATGAGAGTTGTAAGAAGTATAGCATATCTAAATATTTTTTTTTTTTTTAAACGTGTATAATATTGTTTCATATTCAGGTATTACAAATATATTCCAATATGCTCATAGATATTAACTAATAAAAATAATTCAGATATTTATATTAATTTTATGGTTTCTAGTAGATGCCTATTGATTGAGGGTTTATATTTTAAAGGATAATTATTAAATAGATTGTATTATAACCCTGCCATAGACTGACATATTATTTGGAGAGCACTTCTGAAATTCTTATGAACATACTGACATAACCCCAAAATAGGTACTCACTATTGCTGAAGTCTGGCGATCCATCTTCTTCCCGGTGGTGAAAAGTCTTCATCCAGACAAGTCCAACTTCTATCTTATAGGCAGGAGTGCGGATGCAGAGCAGTTGGCGGAGCAGAGGTCATCGGTGACAGAGTTCCCCCTCATGCAATCATCCGCCGAACACTGAAGATTGAATGCAAGGTACCCCTTTTATATTCGGGTACCCTTGCATTCCTATTGGCTGAAAGATTCAAATCAGTCAATAGGATGAGAGCTGCTTACATCTTATTGACTGATTAAATCAACTAATAGGTTAATAAAGTGTTTGCGTTGTGGGGGGTTGGCGGTTTAGGTGTTAATAGTTTTATTAGGTACTTTTCGTTGAGGGGGGATGGTGGTGATATTGCACATGCGTTAGGTGTTTGTTAAAGGGACACTGAACCCAAATTTTTTCTTTCGTTATTCAGATAGAGCATGCAATTTTAAGCAGCTTTCTAATTTACTCCTAGCATCAATTTTTCTTCTTTCTCTTGCTATCCTTATTTGAAAAAGAAAGTCCAGAACCCTGGACAGCACTTGTTTATTGGTGGATTAATTTATCCACCAATCAGCAAGAACAACCCAGGTTGTTCACAAAAATGGGCCGGCATCTAAACTTACATTCTTGCTTTTCAAATAAAGATACCAAGAGAATGAAGAACATTTAATAATAGGAGTAAATTAGAAAGTTGCTTAAAATTGCATGCTCTATCTGAACCACAAAAGAAAAAATTTGGGTTGAATGTCCCTTTAAGGCTTTCAGGGAGTTACAGTACTTTAATTGCTGCGTCTGCCAATGTCTGGTGAGGTAAAAATGAAGTAAAATATTTCCATTCTGCGCGCGTAAATCCTTGACGCCAGTTCTATGTTAGTTTATGGGAGTAAAAACTGCGGCTGATGTCTAAAATATACCCGTATATGTGATCGCTTGATTCGACAAAAAATTGGTGATGCCGGGTTTTGCGCCCGTCGCCAAATATGTGATCGCACCCATAGTTTTCTTTCTTTTTTTAAATGTAGCATTTAAAAAAAGAAAAAAAGAAAACAGCACTTAGCAGTTTTTGTGGGCTAAAATTGGCGGCTATTGGGTGTTAGAAAAAAAAACCACACTGAAAAGTGCCTTTACATTGCGGTCTATGGGAACTGTGTAATTCCAGTAAATCTATATGCTCATGCTTATATACATATATATTTATGTGTTAATATGTGTGTATACATATATATTTACAATATGCTGCAATCACTGCGCTACTTACTCCCTTTGCTGCGCTAGTTCTGATGCAGTGTATAATGGCTTTAGAACGAGGCTCCCATAATAGCCTATGGGAGCGCGCTCTTGTGAGCGCAATTCTTCCCAGCAATGCAAACCAGAGCTTGTGTTCACATTGCTGTTAACTTTAATACCAGCATACATGATTAGAATGCACTGGTATTACTCAGTGGTGCACTAATATTCACCTAGATTACGAGTTTTGCGTTAGGAGGGGTTCGGTGCTAACGAACAGTTTTCCCTCACCGCTCACTTACAGACAGCGCTGGTATTACGGGCTTTTAGAAACCCGGCGTTAGCCGCAAAAAAGTGAGCTTAGAGCAAAATATTGCTCCACATCTCACCTCAATACCAGCACTGCTTACGTTAGCGGTGGGCTGGCTAAACGTGCACGATTTCCCCATAGGAATCAATGGGGGAGAGCCGGCAGGAAAAAAACCTAACACCTGCAAAAAAGCAGCGTTTAGCTAGTAACGCAGCCCCATTGATTCATATGGGGAAAATAAATTTATGTCTACACCTAACACCCTAACATGAACCCCGAGTCTAAACACCCCTAATCTTACACTTATTAACCCTTAATCTGATGCCCCCGACATCGCCGACACCTGCATTATATTATTAACCCCTAATCTTCCGCTCCGTTCACCGCTGCCACCTACATTATAGTTATGAACCCCTAATCTGCTGCCCCCAACATCGCCGACACCTACATTTTATTTATTAACCCCTAATCTGCCGCCCCAATGTCGCCGCAACCTAACTACATTTATTAACCCCTAATCTGCCGTCCACAACGTCGCCACCACTATAATAAATGTATTAACCCCTAAACCTAAGTCTAACCCTAACCCTAACACCCCCTAACTTAAATATAATTTAAATAAATCTAAATAAAATTACTACAATTAACTAAATTATTCCTATTTAAAACTAAATACTTACCCTAAGCTAGCTACAATATAACTAATAGTTAAATTGTATCTATCTTATGGTTTATTTTTATTTTACAGGCAACTTTGTATTTATTTTAACTATTTAGAATAGTTATTAAATAGTTATTAACTATTTAATAACTACCTAGTTAAAATAAAGACAAATGTACCTGTAAAATAAAACCTAACCGAAGTTACAATTACACCTAACAATACACTATAATTAAATTAATTCCCTAAACTTAATACAATTAATTACAATTAAATAAAATTATCTAAAGTACGAAACCCCCCACTAAATTACAGAAAATAATAAAATAATTACAAGATTTTTAAACTAATTACACCTACTCTAATCCCCCTAACAAAATAAAAAAGCCCCCCAAAATAAAAAAGCCCTACCCTACACTAAATTACAAATAGCCCTTAAAAGGGCCTTTTGGGGGCATTGCCCCAAAGTAATCAGCTCTTTTACCTGAAATAAAAAAAGTACAAATACAAATACCCCCCCAACATTAAAACCCACCACCCACACAACCAACCCTACTCTAAAACCCACCCAATCCCCCCTTAAAAAAAACTAACACTAACCCCTTGAAGATCACCTTACCGGGAGACATCTTCACCCAACCGGGCAGAAGTGGTCCTCAAGACAGGCAGAAGTCTTGATCCAAGCCGGGCAGAAGAGGTCCTCCAGTTGGGCAGACGGCATCTTCTATCTTCATACATCCAGCGCGGAGCGGGTCCATCTTCAAAACATTGGATGCAGAGCATCCTCTTCTTTCTTCGTCCGACGACTGAATGAAGGTTCCTTTAAATTACGTCATTTAAGATGGTGTCCCTTCAATTCTGATTGGCTGATAGAATTCTATCAGCCAATCGGAATTAAGGTAGAAAAAAATCCTATTGGCTGATACAATCAGCCAATAGGATTTAAGTTCAATCATATTGGCTGATCCAATCAGCCAATAGGATTTAGCTGGCATTCTATTGCCTATTCCAATCAGCCAATAGAATGACAGTTCAATCCTATTGGCTGATTGCATCAGCCAATAGGATTTTTTCTACCTTAATTCAGATTGGCTGATAGAATTCTATCAGCCAATCGGAATTGAAGGGACACCATCTTGGATGACGTCATTTAAAGGAACCTTCATTCAGTCGTCGGACGAAGAAAGAAGAGGATGCTCCGCGTCAGATGTCTTGAAGATGGACCCGCTCCATGCCGGATGGATGAAGATAGATGATGCCATCTGGATGAAGGCTTCTGCCTGTCTGGAAGACCTCTTCTGCCCGGCTTGGATGAAGACTTCTGCCCGACTGGAGGACCACTTCTGCCCGGTTGGGTGAAGACGTCTCCCGGTAAGGTGATCCTCAAGGGGTTAGTGTTAGTTTTTTTAAGGGGGGATTGGGTGGGTTTTAGAGTAGGGTTGGTTGTGTGGGTGGTGGGTTTTAATGTTGGGGGGGGTATTTGTACTTTTTTTTCAGGTAAAACAGCTGATTAATATGGGGCAATGTCCCGCAAAAGGCCCTTTTAAGGGCTATTTGTAATTTAGTGTAGGGTAGGTTTTTTATTTTGGGGGGCTTTTTTATTTTGTTAGGGGGATTAGAGTAAGTGTAATTAGTTTAAAAATCTTGTAATTATTTTATTATTTTCTGTAATTTAGTGGTTTTTTTCCATACTTTAGATAATTTAATTTAATTGTAATTAATTGTATTTAATTTAGGTAAGTAATTTAATTATAGTGTAGTGTTAGGTGTAATTGTAACTTAGGTTAGGTTTTATTTTACAGGTACATTTGTCTTTATTTTAACTAGGAAGTTATTAAGTAGTTAATAACTATTTAATAACTATTTTACCTAGTTAAAATAAATACAAAGTTGCCTGTAAAATAAAAATAAACCCTAAGCTAGCGACAATGTAACTATTAGTTATATTGTAGCTAGCTTAGGGTTTATTTTATAGGTAAGTATTTAGTTTTAAATAGGAATAATTTAGTTAATTTTAGTAATTTTATTTAGATTTATTGTAATTATATTTGTTAGGGGGGTTAGGGTTAGACTTAGGTTTAGGGGTTAATACATTTAATATAGTGGCGTCGTCGTTGGGGGCGGCAGATTAGGGGTTAATAAATGTAGGTAGGTGGCGGCGATGTTAGGGCCGGCAGATTAGGGGTTAATAATATTTAACTAGTGTTTGCGATGCTGGAGTGCGGCGGTTTAGGGGTTAATATATTTCTATAGTGGCGGCAATGTCCGGTTCGGCAGATTAGGGGTTAAAATATTAATTTTAGTGTTTGCGATAAGGGAGGGCCTCGGTTTTGGGGTTAATAGGTAGTTTATGGGTGTTAGTGTACTTTTTAGCACTTTAGTTAAGAGTTTTATGCTACGGCGTTGTAGTGTAAAACTCTTAACTACTGACTTTTAAATGCGGTACCAGGCTTGACAGGAGAGGGTCTACCCCTCACTTTTGGTCAGACTCGTAATACCGGCTCTATGCAAGTCCCATTGAAAATATAGGATACGCAATTGACGTAAATGGATTTGCTGTATTTCCGAGTCTGGCCAAAAAATTGAGCGGTGAGCCTGTCATTTCAAGACTCGTAATACCAGCGGGAGTTAAAAAGCAGCGTTGGGACCTCTCAACACTGCTTTTTAACCCTAACGCAAGACTCGTAATCTAGCCTATTGTTTTTGCGAAAGCGATATTTAGCGCTCCTCTTGTAATCTGGCCCTTAGTGTTGACCAGTGTCTGTCCCTATTACTGCAACAGATTGCATTTTTAAAGTATATTGTCAAAGTGGTATAGCATATGAAAATGTTTTAGCCAGTATCCTTGTTATTATTAGAAACCATAAGGGGTTGCAGATATGGAATCTGTAGTTTTTTGTTCTCTCCCTTCTAGCATAATCACCTCTGTCTACAGCTTTTACATTTTCTTCCCTGCTAGATGTGAATTTCTTATAATGCTTTCTGCAGGAGGGAAAATGTGTGAATATTATAATTTTGCTTAGAAAGAAAGGTGGTCAAACAGCTGGAAAGCCATAGATAAAAGCAACTCTCATATTTACACAAAGACATTTCTATATTCATTTCCTACAGCATTCATCATATCAACCAAAATTAAGCAACAAACATTGCAAGTAAAGGCTAAGAATGTTATTACATTAATTAAAAACAAGCTAGACTCAAGAACACTTTTTTTTCTACTATAATTGCACATTCCACCATAAAACAGCCTAACATTAGCTTCTATTAAAGGCTGGACATGGTTAGAGATGACAAATCGCTAGGTTTTTATTCTCTCCTCTACTGCATAATCACATCTGCTTGATGTTAATGGCTATTTCCTTCTCTGCTGGATTGTAACTTCCTTCAATGTTATGTGCTGTCCAAACAGTATCATGGAAATTCCGTTTTACAGCAGTGAGAGAGGTGGAGAAAAACATTTTATTGCAGAGTTAGACACAGATGCATATACAAACACAGATTTATTTATAATTACTCTTTTCCGTAGTCCTCATGATGTTACCTAACTGGATTCAAATGGTGACTATTGTAAAATGTCAAATATAGTTTATGGTTAGATAGATTAGATAGATATATAGATAACAACACTGTGTCTTAATAAACTTAAAAGACTTTTCACCATTATTTCTGAAGGTTCCAGGTACTCGCTCCTTCTTCAAGAAACCCCTTTAAATGTCACAAAACAAAAGGGGAAAAAAACTTTTCTGTAGTTTAGCTCAACCTAATTTGTTGTATTTACACAACTGAAACATGGCCCGGGTAATTGATATTTTTTTATTAGTGTAAATAGTACCCAATACAAATTCATTTTTTAGGATATTTTGGAAACCATTTTGCTAATGGAACCAACTATTTTGTAATTTTGTGTGGTCATAAAACTCAGTGTGAGCCAAAGTCAACATCGGCTCAATCAGCATATAACGTAAATTTCTTTTGTATTATCACTTAGATAAAATTAAGTTTTTAGAAAAACAAACTCTTATTTCTCAATATAAACATTCTGCGGCGCCATTTCACTAGACCACCCCTGCCAAACCAAATGCCATGCTAATCACTGATATCTAATTGCAACTCATATTTATATTAGCTAGATGCATTATAAATCAAGTCACACATGCTTCCAAATGCATTTGCCCACACACCCACACACCATAATCTCCACATGTGCAGAATTATACTGGAGATATCTGACTGCAAGAGGAAGTTACGGCAAGTAGGCAGCAACATCCCTAAACATATTTGCTTTGTATAAGGAGGGAGTATAAACCACTGCAACTTCATCATACTTTGGGCCTGTTAAGATAAAACTCTTGAGATGATATAAATGATCCTCCACCACTGCAAGGTCCCTCGCAAGATTCCAAAAAGGCAGATTTTGCTATAGTTCTCCAAGAAGCGTTCCCTGCATTTTTCTACATGTGAAGGAGAGACAAGCCCAGTACAATATAACACTGCATGAAACAAGAGTTCTGCCATATTTACACTTTGTGCTTTGTATGTTATATTACTTGAGACTTAAGATTTAGTTTTATAACATTTAGACTTTGTACTTTCTTTTATAACGCATATAGATTCTGTATACATCAGTATATATAGGATTGCAATTTTAAAATTCTGAGTATGCTTTGACAGTTTCTGTGTAACTTTACCCATTTAGGCTCATACTTTGTATGTTTATGTGTATATTTTACAAATTACATTGAACTTTGTATTTGTTCCCAGAGAGCTTCATTACTTTCTATGGGACCAATAATTGAAGGTTCCCTACTTTAGAGAGAAATTATAGCGCAGACTTCACCAGGGCTGAACTCTACAAGAAAAAGGGCAGAACCTGGAAGTCGAAGAAAGATAAGAGATGACTTCCATAGAAAGTAAGGAGGTTCTCTGATATAAAGTCTCAGTTTGCTGCAAATAAAAACTAAACGGAAATGTTTTCACTACAATTTAACTGTTTTTTTTGCCACTAGTGTAATATTTATTACATTTGCTCAATTTTGAGCAAACTTCACCTGCATATAGCTGGCAAGATAATTAATTGAGACCAGCTTGTGTATACTATTTCCCTGTCCCTCCCACTTTCTGAAGCTGTGTTGTATTTTAGAATAAAGCAAATACAAAGTGCAATTTAATTTGTAAAAGATACATAGAAATATACAAAGCATGATCCAAATTTGTAAAATTATTGCTGGGTCTAAATTTAAATCTAAATGGATTAACATACAAAAGAGAAAGTGCAAAGCTTTAATGTAATAATACTGAAAGGACCCAATCTGAAGTGTAAAGTAATATAAAATACAAAGCACAAAGTGTAAATGCAGCAGAACTCATATCATGCAGTGCTATATTGAACTGGGCTTGTCTCTCCTTCACACACAGAAATGTCTCGAACAACCTTAGACAATTATAGCAACATTTGTACGCCTAGAATCTTGTGAGAGACCTCAAAGCCTGCACTACAATTTTTCTCCAAGCAGGATAATCTGTTATCATCAGACCCTTAGACCTAGATTTGGAGTTTGGCGGTAGCCGTGAAAACCAGCGTTAGAAGCTCCTAACGCTGGTTTTAGGCTACCACCGGTATTTGGAGTCACTCAAAATAGGGTCTAACGCTCACTTTTCAGCCGCGACTTTTCCATACCGCAGATCCCCTTACGTCAATTGCGTCTTTTCAATGGGATTTTTATAACTCCGGTATTTAGAGTCGTTTCTGAAGTGAGCGTTAGACATCTAACGACAAAACTCCAGCCGCAGGAAAAAAGTCAGTAGTTAAGAGCTTTCTGGGCTAACGCCGGTTTCTAAAGCTCTTAACTACTGTACTCTAAAGTACATTAACACCCATAAACTACCTATGTACCCCTAAACCGAGGTCCCCCCACATCGCCGACACTCGAATAAATTTTTTTAACCCCTAATCTGCCGACCGCCACCTACGTTATCCTTATGTACCCCTAATCTGCTCCCCCTAACCCCGCCAACCCCTGTATTATATTTATTAACCCCTAATCTGCCCCCCTCAATGTCGCCTCCATCTGCCTACACTTATTAACCCCTAATCTGCCGACCGCAAAGCGCCGCCAACAAAGTTATCCTTATGTACCCCTAATCTGCTGCCCCTAACACCGCCGACCCCTATATTATATTTATTAACCCCTAATCTGCCGCCCCCAACGTCGCCTCCACCTGCCTACACTTATTAACCCCTAATCTGCCGAGCGGACCTGAGCGCTACTATAATAAAGTTATTAACCCCTAATCCGCATCACTAACCCTATAATAAATAGTATTAACCCCTAATCTGCCCTCCCTAACATCGCCGACACCTAACTTCAAACATTAACCCCTAATCTGTAAACCGGAGCTCACCGCTATTCTATTAAATGTATTAACCCCTAAAGCTAAGTCTAACCCTAACACTAACACCCCCCTAAATTAAATATAATTTACATCTAACGAAATTAATTAACTCTTATTAAATAAATTATTCCGATTTAAAGATAAATACTTACCTGTAAAATAAATCCTAATATAGCTACAATATAAATTATAATTATATTGTAGCTATTTTAGGATTAATATTTATTTTACAGGCAACTTTGTAATTATTTTAAATAGGTACAATAGCTATTAAATAGTTAAGAACTATTTAATAGCTAAAATAGTTAAAATAATTACAAAATTACCTGTAAAATAAATACTAACCTAAGTTACAATTAAACCTAACACTACACTATCAATAAATTAATTAAATAAACTACCTACAATTACCTACAATTAACCTAACACTACACTATCAATAAATTAATTAAATACAATTCCTACAAATAAATACAATTAAATAAACTAGCTAAAGTACAAAAAATAAAAAAGAACTAAGTTACAAAAAATAAAAAAATATTTACAAACATAAGAAAAATATTACAACAATTTTAAACTAATTACACCTACTCTAAGCCCCCTAATAAAATAACAAAGACCCCCAAAATAACAAAATGCCCTACCCTATTCTAAATTACTACATTTCAAAGCTCTTTTACCTTACCAGCCCTGAACAGGGCCCTTTGCGGGGCATGCCCCAAGAAGTTCAGCTCTTTTGCCTGTAAAAAAAAACATACAATACCCCCCCCAACATTACAACCCACCACTCACATACCCCTAATCTAACCCAAACCCCCCCTTAAATAAACCTAACACTAAGCCCCTGAAGATCTTCCTACCTTGTCTTCACCTCACCGGGTATCACCGATCGGTCCTGGCTCCGATATCTTCATCCAACCCTAGCGGGGGCTAGACATCCACTGAAGAAGTCCAGAAGAGGGTCCAAAGTCTTCATCCTATCCGGGAAGAAGAGGCGATCCAGACCGGCAACCATCTTGATCCAAGCGGCATCTTCTATCTTCATCCGATGACGACCGGCTCCATCCTGAAGACCTCCACCGCGGACCCATCTTCTTCCGGCGACGTCCAACTGAAGAATGAAGGTTCCTTTAAGGGACGTCATCCAAGATGGCGTCCCTTGAATTCCGATTGGCTGATAGGATTCTATCAGCCAATCGGAATTAAGGTAGGAATATTCTGATTGGCTGATGGAATCAGCCAATCAGAATCAAGTTCAATCCGATTGGCTGATCCAATCAGCCAATCAGATTGAGCTTGCATTCTATTGGCTGATCGGAACAGGACAAGGTAGGAAGATCTTCAGGGGCTTAGTGTTAGGTTTATTTAAGGGGGGTTTGGGTTAGATTAGGGGTATGTGGGTGGTGGGTTGTAATGTTGGGGGGGGTATTGTATGTTTTTTTTTACAGGCAAAAGAGCTGAACTTCTTGGGGCATGCCCCGCAAAGGGCCCTGTTCAGGGCTGGTAAGGTAAAAGAGCTTTGAAATGTAGTAATTTAGAATAGGGTAGGGCATTTTGTTATTTTGGGGTTCTTTGTTATTTTATTAGGGGGCTTAGAGTAGGTGTAATTAGTTTAAAATTGTTGTAATATTTTTCTTATGTTTGTAAATATTTTTTTATTTTTTGTAACTTAGTTCTTTTTTATTTTTTGTACTTTAGCTAGTTTATTTAATTGTATTTATTTGTAGGAATTGTATTTAATTAATTTATTGATAGTGTAGTGTTAGGTTAATTGTAGGTAATTGTAGGTAGTTTATTTAATTAATTTATTGATAGTGTAGTGTTAGGTTTAATTGTAACTTAGGTTAGTATTTATTTTACAGGTAATTTTGTAATTATTTTAACTATTTTAGCTATTAAATAGTTCTTAACTATTTAATAGCTATTGTACCTGTTTAAAATAATTACAAAGTTGCCTGTAAAATAAATATTAATCCTAAAATAGCTACAATATAATTATAATTTATATTGTAGCTATATTAGGATTTATTTTACAGGTAAGTATTTATCTTTAAATCGGAATAATTTATTTAATAAGAGTTAATTAATTTCGTTAGATGTAAATTATATTTAACTTAGGGGGGTGTTAGTGTTAGGGTTAGACTTAGCTTTAGGGGTTAATACATTTATTAGAATAGCGGTGAGCTCCGGTCGGCAGATTAGGGGTTAATAAGTGTAGGCAGGTGGAGGCGACGTTGTGGGGGGCAGATTAGGGGTTAATAAATATAATATAGGGGTCGGCGGTGTTAGGGGCAGCAGATTAGGGGTACATAGGGATAATGTAAGTAGCGGCGGTTTACGGAGCGGCAGATTAGGGGTTAAAAATAAAATGCAGGTGTCAGCGATAGCGGGGGCAGCAGATTAGGGGTTAATAAGTGTAAGGTTAGGGGTGTTTAGACTCGGGGTACATGTTAGAGTGTTAGGTGCAGACGTAGGAAGTGTTTCCCCATAGGAAACAATGGGGCTGCGTTAAGAGCTGAACGCGGCTTTTTTGCAGGTGTTAGGTTTTTTTTCAGCTCAAACAGCCCCATTGTTTCCTATGGGGGAATCGTGCACGAGCACGTTTTTGAGGCTGGCCGCGTCCGTAAGCAACTCTGGTATTGAGAGTTGAAGCTGCGTTAAAAATGCTCTACGCTCCTTTTTTGGAGCCTAACGCAGCCTTTATGTGGACTCTCAATACCAGAGTTATTTTTATGGTGCGGCCAGAAAAAAGCCGGCGTTAGTTTTTCGGGTCGTTACCGACAAAACTCCAAATCTAGCGGTTAGTCTGTTAAAGTGCTTGAAATAGGTACATGTAATTGCAATATCATTTTTTTAATTATAATTAAATACATTTTAGAGTTACACGTGGATTTAATTATTCAATGTCAAATGTTTTGCATTTGTATTTAAAGAGACAGCAAAGTCAAAATTAAACAAATGTATTGGATAGAGGTTGAAAATAGTTATTTTAAATAACTTTCCAATTTACTTCTATGCCATCTGGCAGCAGTGTTTAAAACATTATTTATAGAAATGTTATACATTGTTGAAAACACTGCTGCCATAGACTGCTATAGATACATGCATACTCCTAAGCTCCTATCAGCCTAACTAGCTTATAGATACATTTAAACTATTAAAGGGACAGTATACACCAATTTTCTTATAAATGTATGTAACAGACACTACTAAAAAGAAGAATATGCAAATACAGATCTAAGAATCCAGTATTTTTTAAAAAACTTACTTAGAAGCTTCCAGTTTTGCACTGTTGATGAAGTAGCCTGGGACACCCACTGAAAGTGGCTGGGTAAACAAAAAGAGCAGACACTCCCCCACTCCTCACTTCCCGGCATATGAGAAAACAAATTACATAAACAGGAGCCTGCAGGAGTCTGTATACATCAGTATACAATACATCTGACACTATGGGGCTTGACTAAGAGTCTGAAAATCAGCACAATGTTCTTAAAAAAATAGCAAAACTATACATTTTTATAAAAATACTACCAGATGGGCTATATAAATGGATCATCTAGAAAACATTTATGCAAAGAAAAATCTAGTGTATAATGTTTAAGTTCATATTAGCCAAACTAGCTTTACTCTTTAACCCCTTAACGACCGAGGACGTGCAGGGTACGTCCTCAAAAAAAAGGCAGTTAATGCCTGAGAACGTACCCTGCACGTCCTCGGTTTTGGAAAGCAGCTGGAAGCGATCCTGCTCGCTTCCAGCTGCTTTCCGGTTATTGCAGTGATGCCTCGATATGGAGGCATCCTGCAATAACCTTTGGTAGCCATCCGGTGCAGAGAGAGCCACTCTGTGGCCCTCTCTGCACCGGAGATCGGTGGCTACCTGCGTTGGTGGGTGGGAGCCGGACCGGGAGGCGGGGTGGCGGCCATCGATGGCCCTGGTTATGTGCAGGGGGGGCGGGATCGTGGGCGGGGACGAGCAGGGGCGCGCACGGACGCGCAGCGCGTGCACGGGAGGGCGGGGGCGGGCGCGTGCACGGGGAGGGAGCGGGTGGGAACCGCTACACTACAGAAAATGATTTAATAAAAAATGTATAAATTTTCGAAATCTTTAAAAAAAAAAAAGATCAGCAAGGTGGTGGGGGTTTGTCTGTGGGGGGGGGGGAAGCTACACTACAGAAAAAAGCCCCCAAAAAATAAAAAAAGCACTTTTTTTTGCAAACTGGGTACTGGCAGACAGCTGCCAGTACCCAAGATGGCCCCCAATGAGGCAGAGGGGAGGGTTAGAGAGCGGTTTTGGGGGGGATCAGGGAGGTTGGGGGCTAAGGGGGGGATCCTACACCCTAGCATATGTAAATATGCTAAATTTTTTTTTTATTTTTTTTAAAAAACCCTTTTATTTTAGTACTGGCAGACTTTCTGCCAGTACTTAAGATGGCGGGGACAATTGTGGGGTGGGGGAGGGAAGGGAGCTGTTTGGGAGGGATCAGGGGGTGGGATGTGTCAGGTGGGAGGCTGATCTCTACACTAAAGCTAAAATTAACCCTGCAAGCTCCCTACAAACTCCCTAATTAACCCCTTCACTGCTAGCCATAATACACGTGTGAGGCGCAGCAGGATTTAGCGGCCTTCTAATTACCAGAAAGCAACGCCAAAGTCATATATGTCTGCTATTTCTGAACAAAGGGGATCCCAGACAAGTATTTACAACCATTTGTGCCATAATTGCACAAGCTGTTTGTAAATTATTTCAGTGAGAAACCTAAAATTGTGAAAAATTTAACTTTTTTTTCAATTTGATCGCATTTGGCGGTGAAATGGTGGCATGAAATATACCAAAATGTGCCTAGATCAATACTTGGGGTTGTCTACTATACTACACTAAAGCTAAAATTAACCCTACAAGCTCCCTAAAAGCTCCCTAATTAACCCCTTAACTGCTGGGCATAATACACTTGTGGTGCGCAGTGGCATTTAGCGGCCTTCTAATTACCAAAAAGCAACGCCAAAGCCATATATGTCTGCTATTTCTGAACAAAGGGGATCCCAGAGAAGAATTTACAACCATGTATGCCATAATTGCACAAGTTGTTTGTAAATAATTTCAGTGAGAAACCAAAAGTTTGTGAAAAAATTTGTGAAAAAGTGAACGATTTTTTGTATTTGATCGCATTTGGCGGTGAAATGGTGGTATGAAATATACCAAAATTGTCCTAGATCAATACTTTGGGATGTCTACTAAAAAAAAATATATACATGTCAAGGGATATTCAGGGATTCCTGAAAGATATTAGTGTTCTAATGTAACTAGCGCTAATTTTGGAAAAAAGTGGTTTGGAAATAGCAAAGTGCTACTTGTATTTATGGCCCTATAACTTGCACAAAAAGCAAAGAACATGTAAACATTGGGTATTTCTAAACTCAGGACAAAATTTTGAAACTATTTAGCATGGGTGTTTTTTGGTGGTTGTAGATATGTAACAGATTTTGGGGGTCAAAGTTAGAAAAAGTGTGTTTTTTTCAATTTTTCCTCATATTTTATATTTTTTTTTATAGTAAATTATAAGATATGATGAAAATAATGGTATCTTTAGAAAGTCCATTTAGTGGCGAGAAAAACGGTATATAATATGTGTGGGTACAGTAAATGAGTAAGAAGAAAATTACAGCTAAACACAAACACCGCAAAAATGTAAAAATAGCCTTGGTCCCAAACGGACAGAAAATGGAAAAGTGCTGTGGTCATTAAGGGGTTAACAAATGATACCAAGTACAAATACACTGAAGAGTTGTTGGAAATTGCATGCTCTATCTGAATCATTAAAGTTTAATTTTGACTTAACTGTCCCTTTAATAAATAATAAATAAGAAAGGTTTCAAGTATTTCAAATACTTAAACAAATTAAATAAGATGTATTTAATTCAAAATAATAAAATAAAATTCATCAATATTGTATTCTATGAATGAATGTATTAATCTGCTGCAATTTTAATCTAAAATTAATAAAGGACAAAGATGAAAACAAAATCAGAAAAAAAGTGCTTTAGTTAGATGCACTTTCAAATCTTGATAATCTAATGTAACAAGGCAAACAAACATTTAATTTTTTTATTTACATTTACATTTTAAACAAGTTCTGCATACAAAATAAATGTAACAAATGTATTGGGTTATCCTGTTTACTAAGTAAAAATTCTAAAAGCCCTTCAGTTCTATTATTCATTTCTACTGCTGATCCAGTTCCCTACACTGCAGAAGAAGACAGCTTATTATCTTCCCTCACAAAAAATGTGACTCCCTTGTCATTTGTGACAAATCTAGCCTCTGGCATCTCATTAACATGAGATGGGTTATTCTTCTTCCACACTATCACACCCTTTCTCAGCCTGGAATCCAGCGTCCTCTCTGGTCCTGTTTGATTAAACATAAAACAATAGAAGCTCCCTGCTGTATTTTTTTTTTTATTCCTAACAAAGTTGCTAAAAAAAAAAATCTGAATATTCAATAGACAAACATGTAAGTGTCCTTAACTTGTTATTGTGAAGAAAACCTATAATCGTGAAGAAGGTGATACTAGCAATTTTTTTTTTTTTTTACTTTGCAATAACTATTTTTTTTAATTTAAAATAAAAGATTAAGAGACCTATTGATTATTAATTCCATTTATTTACCTGCATCTTCATTAAATTATAACTTGAACATAGTTAATTAGCAGCTAAGAAATGTATAACCTCTCACAAGATATCTTGAAAGGTTTATGTGGTATTCATATCTTATCACAAATAAACCGGAATTCTAAAATGCAATTTTACCTAACCTGCCCCATCTACCCTCATGACTACCTTCTGTACAAAGGTCCAGAAGTATGTCAGGCAGCAGTTCCAAAAGTCAGAATTTCATGACAGCCAATCTCTATTAATTGGAAAGATTATGTATATGCATTAATCAGAGAAGAAAGGCATATGTATATTTAAAAATAAAAATAAAATTTTCTTCTATGTGAAGAATTTAAAGTAATTTATTTCAAAGGAATATAAAGTATTCATAACTTACTTCAGAGGCGAGATTAAATATGCGGCACAGGCTTTAGCACAACTGCTGAAACCTGCGTCGCCTGTAATTTTCCCTAGCACACCGGGGAATCACATATACGGCGCCGGCAGTTCATAAACTGCCATAAGCTGGATAAACTAGCAATGTCCAGAAATGTGCGTAAATACACATTTCTGGAGTCGCCAGTGACTTACGGCAGTTCAGAAACTGCTGGCGCCTAAGGAAAAAAAAAAGTAAAATCTCCTGTAAAAGTCTAACTTGCCTCCCAAAAATAAACCTGACACGTCAAAACCCCTATATCCGCAATCCCCCCACATCGCAACTAATAATAAAGTATTAACCCCTAAACCGCCAACCCCTCACAAATCAATGTAACTAATAAATGTATTAAGCCCTAACCCACCATTCACCCACATCGCAATCTACCTAATAAAAGTATTAACCCCTAAATACACCAACCTCGACATCGCAAACTACCTAATAAATGTATTAACCCCTAATCCACCATCCCCCACATCACAAAGTATCTAATTAACATATTAACCCCTAATTCACCAACCCCCCACAACACAATAAAGCTAATTACACTATTAACCCCTAAACTGCCAACCCCCCACAACGCAAATAACTAATTTAATTACTAAGCCCCCTAAACTAACACCCCCTAAATTAACCCTAATTACCTAAAATTAAAAAAATACTAAATTACAATTAAAATAAAAAAACCTAACTTTACTTTAAAAATAAAAAAAACAAAATTTAAGTTAATCTAAAGTTACAAAAAATAAAAAGCCTAACATTACAGAAAATAATAAACCAAATTATCAAAAATAAATAAATTAAACCTAATCCCTATGAAAATAAAAAAGCCCCCCCCCCAAAATAAAAACACCCCCAACAGTAAAATCACCCACCCACCAAACCCCCCAAAATAAAAAACCCTAACACTAAAAAAACCTAAACTACCCATTGCATTTGTATGGGCATTGCCCTTAAAAGGACATTCAGCTCTTTTACTGCCCTTAAAAGGGCATTCAGCTATTTTACAAGTCCATTAAATCCCTAATCTTAAAAATAAAAAAAATAAAAAAAAAAAAATTCTAAGTCTAACCCCCAAATTGGTACTCACTCTTCCTGAAGTCTGGCGGAGAAGGTCTTCTTCCAGGCGGTGAAGTCTTCTTGGAGGCCCTACAAAAGGCACTTGTAAGTATATTGTGCTTTTGTATATATATGTATTATACTGTAAAATATATAATGCATCTTAACTGTTTTTTAATCAAAATTAATGTTGTTATTTTTAGCAAGACAATTTTGTCTACAGCGTATTAATATATTTCTGAAGACAATAGCCACAAGATTTCTGGTCTAGAATATTGTGTGCTTTTAAAACTTTCATAATGTAAATAGCATTTTTAAAAGAAGACGTTTTTTAACATGGTATATATTGAGCCAAGACAATTGTGCAAAATTGTAAGTAAGTTCTCGCTGTATAGAATGGGTTTATTGCAGTAACACTGTACCAAAGTAAAGATGTTCGGTACAATGCAACCACAATGTTAGAATTAAACCTTTTTAATACAGTGAGAACTTTAATTAGTTTTGCACGATTAAAGTAGCTCAAAATATACAATGTTAAAAAACACTTCTTCTTTTAAAAATGCATCTTTTTTGTCATGCTGGTTTCCTTGACAGCGGCAATTATTTTATTCTGCGGGAAGTTAATAGTTGCCAGATGCTCCATTGATTTAAATGTAGCATCCCTAGTCAAAAATGATCATCTTCCTGGAATCATCTTAAAGTCATTGATGACTCCAGACTAGCCACCCTAAAGTATCAGAAGCCACCCTAAAGTATGCCCAAAGACTGAAATATTTAAATGAGATGACTCTAGAGTCTTCAGAGAACCTATCCTTGGATGATTTTCAGAACACTTTATTGATTTTCTGTGATGATTACAATATTATTTCAAGACAACTGCAGAATGGATAGATATAAGTTCAGGATGACTTCATGACAAGTACAAGAAGGGTTGGTATTACTTCAGGATGGATTTATGACAACTACATGCTTGGCATTATTTCAGGATGAGTTTATAGCAACTACAGGATGGTTTAGTATTACATCAGGATGTTTCAATGATAACTGCAGAATGGGTTGATATTTCTTTATCATGGCTCTACGACGGTAGGATAAGTGTGTATTGCTCCATGATGTTTCAATAACCAATTCAGCATAAATTACAATGAATTAATAAAGCCTTCATAATTTGCTTATTTAGGGCTAGATTACAGGTGGAGCGCTAATTAGCACTAACTATGCTAGCAGTAAACTTTATTTGTGCGTCGGGTTGCTCTGGTATTAAGAGATGAAAGTAAAACGTGCGCAATAAGCGCATCTAACCTTACTTTTCTTTTAAAGAAAAAAAATAGCATTACTATTGAAAAACCTCCATTAACATTACTTAAAAAAACCTAACATTACAAAATATAAAAATCTCTACCATTGCAAAAAAAAAAAAAACTACCATTAAAAAAAATAACAAATGACCAAAAATAAAAAAGTGTTATACCTATTCTAACCCCTCCCCCAAAAAAACTAAGCTAGAAATAACCCTTAAAATGGCCTTTCATAGGGCATTGCCCTAAAGTGAACCTTTTGTGAAATAAAAACCTTATACCTTCTAACATTAACCCCCCTCTCACCCCCCTTAAAAATAAAAAGCTATCTAAAAAAAAACCTAATATAAAAAGTGCCCTGAAAAAGGACATTTGGCTGGGCATTGCCCTTAAAAGGGTATTTAGCTTTCTTTAATGTAATTAGCAAGAGTCCATGACCTAGTGACGTATGGGATATACATTCCTACCAGGAGGGGCAAAGTTTCCCAAACCTCAAAATGCCTATAAATACACCCCTCACCACACCCACAAATCAGTTTTACAAACTTTGCCTCCCATGGAGGTGGTGAAGTAAGTTTGTGCTAGATTCTTCGTTGATATGCGCTTCGCAGCAGGCTGGAGCCCGGTTTTCCTCTCAGTGTGCAGTGAATGTCAGAGGGATGTGAAGAGAGTATTGCCTATTTGAATTCAATGATCTCCTTCTACGGGGTCTATTTCATAGGTTCTCTGTTATCGGTCGTAGAGATTCATCTCTTACCTCCCTTTTCAGAATGACGATATACTCTTATATATACCATTACCTCTACTGATTCTCGTTTCAGTACTGGTTTGGCTTTCTACTACATGTAGATGAGTGTCCTGGGGTAAGTAAGTCTTATTTTTGTGACACTCTAAGCTATGGTTGGGCACTTTTATATAAAGTTCTAAATATATGTGTTTAAACATTTATTTGCCTTGATTCAGGATGTTCAACATTCCTTATTTCAGACAGTCAGTTTCATTATTTGGGATAATGCATTTGAATAATGAATTTTTCTTACCTTAAAATTTGACTTTTTTTCCTGAGGGCTGTTAGGCTCGCGGGGGCGGAAAATGTTTCATTTTATTGCGTCATTCTTGGCGCGGACTTTTTTGGCGCAAAAAATTTTCTTTGTCATTTCCGGCGTCATACTTGTCGCCGGAAGTTGCGTCATTTTTTTGACGTTTTTGCGCCAAAAATGTCGGCGTCACCCGATGTGGCGTCTTTTTTGGCGCTAAAAAATATGGGCGTCATTTTTGTCTCCACATTATTTAAGTCTCATTGTTTATTTGCTTCTGGTTGCTAGAAGCTTGTTCATTGGCATTTTTTCCCATTCCTGAAACTGTCTTTTAAGGAATTTGATCAATTTTGCTTTATATGTTGTTTTTTCTATTACATATTGCAAGATGTCTCAGATTGACCCTGAATCAGAAGATACTTCTGGAAAATTGCTGCCTGATGCTGGATCTACCAAAGTTAAGTGTATTTGTTGTAAACTTGTGGTAACTGTTCCTCCGGCTGTTGTTTGTAATGAATGTCATGACAAACTTGTTAATGCTGATAATATTTCCTTTAGTAATGTTCCATTACCTGTTGCTGTTCCATCAACATCTAATATTCAGGGTGTTCCTGTTAACATAAGAGATTTTGTTTCTAAATCTATTAAGAAGGCTATGTCTGTTATTCCTCCTTCTAGTAAACGTAAAAGGTCTTTTAAAACTTCTCATTTTTCAGATGAATTTTTAAATGAACATCATCATTCTGATTCTGATAATGATTCTTCTGGTTCAGAGGATTCTGTTTCAGAGGTTGATACTGATAAATCTTCATATTTATTTCAAATGGAATTTATTCGTTCTTTGCTTAAAGAAGTCTTAATTGCATTAGAAATAGAGGAATCTGGTCCTCTTGATACTAAATCTCAACGTTTGAATACGGTTTTTAAACCTCCTGTAGTTATTCCAGAGGTTTTTCCCGTCCCTGATGCTATTTCTGAAGTAATTTCCAGGGAATGGAATAATTTGGGTAATTCATTTACTCCTTCTAAACGGTTTAAGCAATTATATCCTGTGCCATCTGACAGATTAGAGTTTTGGGACAAAATCCCTAAGGTTGATGGGGCTATCTCTACTCTTGCTAAACGTACTACTATTCCTACGGCAGATAGTACTTCCTTTAAGGATCCTTTAGATAGGAAAATTGAATCCTTTCTAAGAAAAGCTTACTTATGTTCAGGTAATCTTCTTAGACCTGCTATATCTTTGGCGGATGTTGCTGCAGCTTCAACTTTCTGGTTGGAAGCTTTAGCACAACAAGCAACAGATCATAATACTCATAGCATTGTTAATCTTCTTCAACATGCTAATAATTTTATTTGTGATGCCATCTTTGATATCATTAGGGTTGATGTCAGGTATATGTCTTTAGCTATTTTAGCTAGAAGAGCTTTATGGCTTAAAACTTGGAATGCTGATATGTCTTCTAAGTCAACTTTGCTTTCCCTTTCTTTCCAGGGTAATAAATTGTTTGGTTCACAGTTGGATTCTATTATTTCAACTGTTACTGGGGGGAAAGGAACTTTTTTACCACAGGATAAAAAATCTAAAGGTAACTTTAGGTCTGCTAATCATTTTCGTTCCTTTCATCACAATAAGGAACAAAAGCCTGATCCTTCCCCTACAGGAGCGGTATCAGTTTGGAAACCATCTCCAGTCTGGAATAAATCCAAGCCTTTTAGAAAACCAAAGCCAGCTCCCAAGTCCACATGAAGGTGCGGTCCTCATTCCAGCCCAGCTGATAGGGGGCAGATTACGATTTTTCAAAGAAATTTGGATCAATTTGATTCACAATCTTTGGATTCAGAACATTGTTTCGCAAGGGTACAGAATAGGCTTCAAGATAAGGCCTCCTGCAAGAAGATTTTTTCTTTCCCATGTCCCAATAAATCCAGTGAAAGCTCAAGCATTTCTGAAATGTGTTTCAGATCTAGAGTTGGCTGGAGTAATTATGCCAGTTCCAGTTCTGGAACAGGGGCTGGGGTTTTACTCAAATCTCTTCATTGTACCAAAGAAGGAAAATTCCTTCAGACCAGTTCTGGATTTAAAAATATTGAATAGTTATGTAAGGATACCAACATTCAAAATGGTAACTATAAGGACTATTCTGCCTTTTGTTCAGCAAGGGCATTATATGTCCACAATAGATTTACAAGGGGTTTGGGAATCTCAGGAGGCGAGATTTACAATCAACATTTTGGAACTCCGTGCAATTTTCAGAGCTCTTCAGTCGTGGCCTCTTCTAAAGAGAGAGTCGTTCATTTGTTTTCAGACGGACAATGTCACAACCGTGGCATATGTCAATCATCAAGGAGGGACTCACAGTCCTCTGGCTATGAAAGAAGTATCTCGAATACTTGTATGGGCGGAATCGAGCTCCTGTCTAATTTCTGCGGTTCATATCCCAGGTATAGACAATTGGGAAGCGGATTATCTCAGTCGCCAAACGTTACATCCGGGCGAATGGTCTCTTCACCCAGAAGTATTTCTTCAGATTGTTCAAATGTGGGGACTTCCAGAAATAGATCTGATGACTTCTCATCTAAACAAGAAGCTTCCCAGGTATCTGTCCAGATCCAGGGATCCTCAGGCGGAAGCAGTGGATGCATTGTCACTTCCTTGGAAGTATCATCCTGCCTATATCTTTCCGCCTCTAGTTCTTCTTCCAAGAGTGATTTCCAAGATTCTAAAGGAGCCTTCGTTTGTTCTGCTGGTGGCTCCAGCTTGGCCTCACAGGTTTTGGTATGCGGATCTTGTCCGGATGGCTACTTGCCAACCGTGGACTCTTCCGTTAAGACCAGACCTTCTATCGCAAGGTCCTTTTTTCCATCAGGATCTCAAATCCTTAAATTTGAAGGTATGGAGATTGAACGCTTGATTCTCAGTCATAGAGGTTTCTCTGACTCCGTAATTAATACTATGTTACAGGCTCGTAAATCTGTATCTAGGAAGATATATTATCGAGTCTGGAAGACTTACATTTCTTGGTGTTCTTCTCATCATTTTTCTTGGCATTCTTTTAGAATTCCTAGAATTTTACAGTTTCTTCAGGATGGTTTGGATAAAGGTTTGTCTGCAAGTTCCTTGAAAGGACAAATCTCTGCTCTTTCTGTTCTTTTTCACAGAAAGATTGCTAGTCTTCCTGATATTCATTGTTTTGTACAGGCTTTGGTTCATATAAAACCTGTTATTAAGTCAATTTCTCCTCCTTGGAGTTTGAATTGGTTTTGGGGGCTCTTCAAGCTCCTCCGTTTGAACCTATGCATTCGATGGATATTAAATTACTTTCTTGGAAAGTTTTGTTTCTTTTGGCCATCTCTTCTGCTAGAAGAGTTTCTGAATTATCTGCTCTTTCTTGTGAGTCTCCTTTTCTGATTTTTCATCAGGATAAGGCGGTGTTGCGAACTTCATTTAAATTTTTACCTAAGGTTGTGAATTCTAACAACATTAGTAGAGAAATTGTGGTTCCTTCATTGTGTCCTAATCCTAAGAACTCTAAGGAAAGATCGTTGCATTCTTTGGATGTAGTTAGAGTTTTAAAATATTATGTTGAAGCTACTAAAGATTTCTGAAAGACTTCTAGTCTATTTGTTATCTTTTCTGGTTCTAGGAAAGGTCAGAAGGCTTCTGCCATTTCTTTGGCATCTTGGTTAAAGTCTTTGATTCATCATGCTTATGTTGAGTCGGGTAGAACTCCGCCTCAAAGGATTACAGCTCATTCGACTAGGTCAGTCTCTACTCCCTGGGCATTTAAGAATGAAGCTTCGGTTGATCAGATTTGCAAAGCAGCAACTTGGTCTTCTTTGCATACTTTTACTAAATTCTACCATTTTGATGTGTTTTCTTCTTCTGAAGCAGTTTTTGGTAGAAAAGTACTTCAGGCAGCTGTTTCAGTTTGATTCTTCTGCTTATAATTTCAGTTTTTTTCATTATAAGATTTAAACTTTGTTTTGGGTGTGGATTATTTTTCAGCGGAATTGGCTGTCTTTATTTTATCCCTCCCTTTCTAGTGACTCTTGCGTGGAAGATCCACATCTTGGGTATTCATTATCCCATACGTCACTAGCTCATGGACTCTTGCTAATTACATGAAAGAAAACATAATTTATGTAAGAACTTACCTGATAAATTCATTTCTTTCATATTAGCAAGAGTCCATGAGGCCCACCCTTTTTGTGGTGGTTATGATTTTTTGTATAAAGCACAATTATTCCAATTCCTTATTTTTTATGCTTTCGCACTTTTTTCTTATCACCCCACTTCTTGGCTATTCGTTAAACTGATTTGTGGGTGTGGTGAGGGGTGTATTTATAGGCATTTTGAGGTTTGGGAAACTTTGCCCCTCCTGGTAGGAATGTATATCCCATACGTCACTAGCTCATGGACTCTTGCTAATATTAAAGAAATGAATTTATCAGGTAAGTTCTTACATAAATTATGTTTTTTTGCTGCCCAGAGAAAATAAAAAAAACCCTAATCTTAAAAATAACTCCTTTAAAAACAAACAACCTAACTCTAAACCCCAAGATGGTACGGCAGCAGTGGTCTTCATCTTCACATCTTCAACATGGAGGTCCTCTTCATGCGGTCACCAGCTGCACACTGAATTTAGAATTTGAGGTACCCATTTCATATAGGGGTACCCTTGTATTCCTATTGGCTTTTTTCATATTCAAATCAACAGGATGCCACTTGTAATATGAATTTGATAGTATAGAACAATGCAATCTTGCAATTGTGTTTACGTTCTTCACTCTAATGATAGCGCTCCACTTGTAATCTAGCCCTTAGTGTACTCTATACACTAGTACAAATTAAAATATTACACCCCAGTTAGGATCCTGAATCCCTTAAGTGTACTCCTGTAGTCCTATATAATTAATATGGAGTCCTAGACATAGTTACAGCATTGTGTCAAATGATCAAAATATTCTCTATACAAAAAAATATAAATATACTGTATATATGTAAATATATATATATTTACACTGTATATATATATATATATATATATATATATATATATATATATATATATATATATATATATATATATATATATATATATATCACCCATGCACTAAAATTTGCAAGCAAACAATTACAAACACATCTCAAGTAGTCAATGAACAATCCAGACGAATGAAACAAAACAATTATCTAAAACAATAAAGTTTACAAATCATAATCGTCCTAATGATGTAAACTTATGGGCCAGATTACAGTGGAGTGCTAATTTATCGTGTGCCTGCAAATTTGCCGTTTATGGGCACGCAATAAATAACCATCCATTACAAGTGGTTGGTTATTGCTACAGCAAGATCGAGGTAGCAATTAGCGCTATTTTTTTTTTCTAAAGTGCCCAATTGGGGCCAAAATACAGTTTAGTAGTCTTTATTAAAAATAAAAAATAGCAGCATCTTTATTTTTTAATAAAGTAACTGCATGAAGCGTTTATAAAGGGCTGAAGTTGGCGGGTGCGGCGGGTTTGAAAAAACTGCACTGAAAAGTGCCTCTACATTGTTGAAAGTAAAATGTTTGCGGGTGAGTGAAATCCAACGCAAGCTAGCTTCAGGGCTTCGGATATCGCAACCACAATAACTTCTTCTCCCCATAAACTTTAACGGAGAGCGCAAACTGGAAAAAACTAACACTTATCCCTAGGGCGCTAACTCGACACGCATTAGACCAACTGCTCTAACCTGAAGGTAGTTATGAATATTTTAAATTCTAATATTCTTCACATAGAAGAAAATTTTCTATTTATTTTTAAATAAATATTTCTATATATATATGATGTATTTTTAGGAAGAAGGAATATCGATATCGAATATCCATCCTTTGAAACGCGTCAGGTATCTGTATAGGGTATTTTATTACCCGACTTTGGTACATTTTGTGTGTCAATTACTGCACTATTTTATTATTATTTATTGGTATCTATACCAGACTCGTGCTTGCTTGGAACTACCTTATGAAGCAATTGGGAATATTATTTATATCATCCATTGCATTACAATAAGGACAAGTGACTTTTTTATGCTGTTTATCATACCTCATAGTGTTTGAGGACATTACATGTGAGTTTATTGATTGCTTGCTTTTACTTCTGTTCATATAATAAAACAGTATTACACTATATATGAATTTTTGTTTTCTTGGGTATATCTGCGGATGAGAAAGTACATACCAAGACTTCATATTCCAAGAGGTGGCGGGCACATCCACACACATATCCTGGGAGACAATCATTGGAAGAATTAAATCTCTACATACTCCAAGAGGTCGATGAAATCCTAGAAGCATACACTGGCATTCTGGACTAACCAACTACAAAAAACTGAGCACCCCTTCCAGTGCGGCAACTTACCTCATATGATTGAGGTAACTTCTGGTAAGGGAATTCACTGCATTTAAAGATCACTAGATGGATCTTCTATGACATTTTGTATATATTTAAGGAATATTGGTCTCTTACATTCAGAAATCACTGATACTGTATAAATGTACATATCAATCGCACATTACTCTGCTTATATAAGGATTTGTGAGTGCTGTTATCCCCTTGTACATTTATTTATATTGAAAAAAAGGCATCTGCCCATAATGGATTAGTGGAACAGGAGACAACCAAAACCTTTCTCAAGGTGTCCTGATTCAAACACCTATTCTGAAACCCTCTGATGCTATACTTGGTACCCAGGAAAACTAACAAGTCAGCACCAGGCCTGCTGAAATATGATTAAACTGTTCCCTACCAGAAAAAATATCTGCATTGGGTGTCCATACCTTCATGCTGTCTTAGAGGAAGAGGAAGATTTCTTAGTCTTTTTTCAGTGTTCTAATAATTTCCTGGCTTCTAGGAAAACTTGTGAGAATCAGCTTTCTGGGTAGACTATGCGAAAATAATGAAATAATCCCTGTCCCCAGTCCGCCACTTACAGTAGAAAGAATGACTTCCTATCTTGGACCGAATAGAACCTATACCAAGAAAGGAAGATGTAACAGACTACTCTTTAATACCATATCTACAGATCAGGACTGCAACCCTAAGGCTCCCCTGGCCAGCACTGCTTATGCAGCATTCTTAATATGCAACCAAATAATACTCACTATTTTAATTAGCCTCAAATTATCTAAAATGTAGGCTAAAGAAAACTCTTCAGACACCATCTCCGATAAAGAGACACACAAAGAGTAACTGCTCCAGCCACACATGCAGACTTATTGACATACGTGTTGTACCTCAAAGGAATAGTAGCTCTCTCTGCGTAGCAAAAGGTTTCCTCTAATTTGGAAATCAATGCCCCAAACCTCAGTCCCATTAACAGGCACTGTGAACCCCTTTTTTTTTAACTTTGGAAAAAGGAATAAATGGAATGCCAGGTGTGTCAACCTAGGAAGGCTCATATGCTAATTTCTAAGCCCTTGAAGGCCGCTTCTTATCTGAATGCATTTGACAGTTTTTCATAGCTAGAGGGTGCTAGTTCACGTGTGCCATATAGATAACATTGTGCTCATGCCCGTGGAGTATAAGTCAGCACTGATTGGCTAAAATGCAAGTCTATCAAAAGAACTGAAATAAAAGGGCAGTCTGCAGAGGCTTAGCTACAAGGTAATCACAGAGGTAAAACGTATATAAATATAACCATGTTGGTTATGCAAAACTGGGGAATGGTAAATAAAGGGATTATCTATCTTTTTAAACAAAAATTCTGAAGTAGACTGTCCCTTTAAGTTCCAATATGGTAGCGTCAAGCATGAAAAAATGGAACTTCACCAATCAGTACCTCTAAGGTGTTAAAATTAGGGAAAGTTTCTAAAAAGATCGGCAGGCACAGGATGAAAAGCAATAGCATGGTAATAAACAATCTGTTGAACTTATGTACAGAAATTTAAAATGCAATAAAAAGTTAAAGCAAATTACACCCAAAGTTCATATAAGTAAGTCTATACAGTGCATCCAATTCCAGGGATTAACAACCCTTACCCTCATTTACACTCAAGCAAACTATAGCGTATTTCAATTTAGCAAAGAAAGGAGCGATACAACGGTAGGACCAAGAGCTTCTCATAGGCAGATTTCCTTGGCACTAGGGCAGGATGTGTCCCAGCAGTTACTGTCACACAGTTATACACCGAGCCCAGCTCTTGGTTCAATGGTAGGTTATCGCTCCTTTCCTTGCTAAGTTGAAATACGGCTATAGTTTGCTTGAGTTAACTGAGGGTTAGGGTTGCTGATCCCTGGAATTGGATGCACTGTATAGACTTACTTATATGAACTTTGGGAGTAATTTCCTTTCACTTTTTATTGCATTTTTTTTGTATATGCTGGTTATACCGGACTTTACACCCACATTATTTCCCCAGCATTATTTATTTTTACAATGGAGAATGTACAGCAGTATTTCTCCCTTTCATCAGCTATGGCAACAGCAAGTAATGCTCAAGAATGTGAACTTATATTTTCTGCTGATAATACTGTACTATCTTTAAGTGCTCTTTTTGATACCATGGATAATTTATTTTTTAAAGAAGCTAAAACCTAATGGGACATTTGGACAATGGACAGATATGTAAAAGCGGGTACGATCCCTAGGGGTCTTAGAATTTTTAAGTTCCCAACTTTTGATGTTAACCCTGCTGATACTGAGTTTGTCAATTCATGGAATGATGTAATATCTGAATGTTTATCTAGACTAATGCTGTTATTAATTCAATATAAGAGTAAATTGTTAGACAGTATGAGGAATGATATTGATACATTGCAACTTGAAATGAACAAACGTCGTACAGATCTGGATTTTTGCTAAATTTGATGATATTTTAAAGAAATCTGTAACTGAGGTTAAAAGTACGATAATGGAAATTAAGCATTCAAAATTCTTAAGGGATAAATCAGATTATAACTTTAACTCAGTCTATATTTGGAACAAATTGCAACATACTAAATTTAGAAAAAAATAGCAATAACTCATCCAGATGAGGTAGACCCAGACGTAGGAGACAATCAGCAAAATCAGTATCCTTCTCAGATAGTGAGGCAGATTATTCATCTGATGATACAAGGCAGCAAGAAGGGGCAGGTTCAAAACCAGTGAGCATTTTAAAATCAAGCACTTATCACACAAATGAGGCAAATATAGAACAAATAGTAAGACCAAAAGATTCTTCACTTACAGTTAATGGTAATACGGCTACTAATTCTAAAACCAAATATCAGGCATCCACTATGGGGAATTCTGATCAAAGATTAGCAGGTGCTGCTAATAGAATGCAAACAGATAAAGACACCATAGATGTTTTTCCATTGGAAATGGGAGCAGAAACAGGAGGCAAAGTATAGGCCTACCACAGGACAGATGTCATGTGAGAACAAGCCACCCCAAAGCAAATACAAATGAACAATGTAATTAATGTATCATTTGTCATCTTAACTGAGAGTCAGCATAAGGTTTTGAGCTATGGTCTGAATTTTGCACCTTCTAATACATTTAATTTATTCCAAACAATTATTGATGTGATCAGACTAATCAGGAATATCAGACTTAGGAGACACTTTTGTGGGTCTGACATAGAATTAGATAATTCAGGTACGAATACTACACAAACAGATATGACCTTTCAAGAAAGTTGTGATGTGGTAGCCTTACAATAATTATATAATGAAAGTATTGAAAATGTGAGAGATATCTGTGAAGGTTATACTTTTAAAAATAAATCTAGATTTTACACCATACAAAGTAGGGGTTCCACATTATAGACTTTCTTTAAAAGAGTAGAGAAAGATTTGACCACTCTAAAATATACTACAGACACCTCTAATAATTTAAAGAGCTCAGAAAGACAAGCACTTAAGGAATTAGAAGAAAATAAGAATCTGTTGATAAGACAAGCTGATAAGGGGGATTGGTGGTGGTTCAAAATCGAACAGATTATGTACAAGAAGCCTTGCGACAGTTACACAATGAAAGGGACTATATGATACTGGATAGGGATGCTACAGAAAGATTTAGGAATTAGTTACGTCAATTTTTAGATGATGGTTTTGAATTTGGTTACATTGGCAAAAACATCTTTGATTATTTATATGTATCACATCCTAGAACACCTATCTTTAATTTCCTCCAAAAAGTCCACAAATAACTCATCAATGCAGACCAATAGTGAGTGGTATAGACTCATTATTGAAGCATCTATCCCAATGGCTGGATTACTTGCTCCAGCCCTTAGTCATAACTTTACCCACTTATGTGTGTGACACCAAACACACATTGAGTGGAAAGAAGGATTATACGTGGTTAACCATTGATGTGTCACACCATGGTATAGAACCTGGGATCTCAGCTTTCTACGCTGTTGCTTTTGCTATGTGCTATCCTTGCAACTGAACTACAGCTGTTTCTTTTGCCTAGTTAGCTTTTTGTTTTCCTGCACTTTGGCTCCATCTGCCTGCAGCTGCAGATAATTGGCCATTACTCTCTGCCTTTATAAACCAGCTCTTCCAGCAGACATTGCCTGTTTATTGAGTTTCTACTCAGGGTGTGCTCTGTTTATTACTATTTTGGATTGCTCACTGTTACAGACTTGGACTTGGATTTGGATTCTGGACTCTGCCTTTTTCTCTGCCCCTTGGTACTTCATTGGATCTACTGTTTTCTTTGACCTTGGAACTGGTCTTTGACTACGCTTTGCTTTAACCACTTGTACCTTGCTGGATTGTTTGCCTTAATGTTGCTGACCTGGATTGTCTTTGACTACGCTCAAGTCTGACCCCTAGTGACTGTTTCCTGAACTACCAGATTGTATCCTATTACAGTACTAGTTTTCCTTGCTCAGTATCACCAGATTGATCTAGTACTGTACAGTCTGAACTGCATCCAGAGGTTCAGGCTGGTTGTTATTCGTATCTCCACCTTAATCTCTGGGTTACTCCGTACCATACCTATACTTTGTGTAGGTATTGTATTTTACTGCCTGTTTCTCTATCTGACACTGAGGCAGGCGTGACAGTATAAACAGGCCATGAACCCAGAGGAGATAGCGAAGGCTGTAACCCTGCAGAGGCAGATGCTTGGAGCCCACTCTACTCAACTACAAGCATTGAATGATAAATTTGATCACATTACTGCTATGCTGCCCTCCCTATGTAACTAGGGAACCACTTCAGCAAATACACCCCCATCTGCTTCACCTCCTGTGGTTGCAATGACCTCCGGTTCAGATTCATCTACTACTCCCAAGATTCCCCTGCCTGAAAAATGTGATGGCTCTGCACAGGGTTGCTAAGACTTATTAAACCAATGTAGACTGCACTTTTGTAATAACACAGCAATGTTCCAGTCTTCACAAGCCAGAGTCACTTTTATCATCTCTTTGTTAAAAGGTCAAGCACTAGCTTGGGCATCCCCTTTAATGGAGAACAATGTTGTACTTCTGGATAATGCTGAAGATTTAATCTCCACTTTTACCTCTGTGTTTGATATCCCAGGCAGAGCTGCTGCTGCTGAATCTTCTCTTCTAGAGATCCACCAAGGTAATGGATCTGTTTTCCAATATGCCATAGAGTTTCAAACTCTTGCCTCTGAGAATAATTGGGGCTCTGGAGCTCTAAAGGCAGCTTTCCATAGAGGATTAGCTTATAGAATTAAGGATGAGCTCACCTACAGAGCAATCCCTGAATTGATTGAAGATTTTATAGCTCTCTGTATATGCTTGGACACTCACTACCTAGAAAGAGGCTATAGTACCTCTGTCAGGCAACCTGTAAGTTTAGCACTACGCTTTCCTTCTCTACCTGCTGTTTCCACTTCTTCACCACTGGTTGTGGAACTTATGGATCTAGGAGCTGTCCGTCTATCTGAGACTGATCGACTTAAGAGACGCACTCATGGACTTTGTTTTTATTGTGTTGCCAAGGACCATCTACTCAGAGAATGCCCTGCCCGCCTGGGAAAAGACAGAGCTTAGTGGAGTCAGGAGAAGTCCCACTAAGCTTGACATTTCTAAACACTTCTCCCCAAAGTATCATGGTACCTCTAACAATAAATGTAGACTCTATACAACACCATTTGGAAGCCTTGGTAGACTCCGGTGCTGCAGAGATTTTTCTTGACTCCACCTTAGCCCAAAAACTGAAATTTCCATCTCGTACTAAGTCACAATTATTTATGGTAGCCACTATAGATGGTTATCCTTTGGGGTCTGGATTTGTGCACTCTGAGGCTTTACCTTTGCAAGTTACTGTTGGGATTTTTCATCAAGAGGTCCTTAAATTTGACCTTATTAAATCTCCATTGTATCCCATAGTATTAGGATTACCCTGGCTGACTCTACATAATCCCCATTGACCTTCTGGACAATTCTCTAAATGGGGTGATTCCTGTTTTGGTACATGTTTGAAACCATTATTCCTTAGGAAACAGCATTTTCTGTCTGCCATCACCTCTGACTCAGGTGTTTCTGAACCCTATAGTGAATTTACAGATGTTTTTGAGGAAACGGAGGCTGACAAATTGTCACCCCATCAGACTTATGATTGCAAGATTGACCTGTACCCTGGGGCACCTATCCCTAGGGTAGAACATACCCTCTCTCACAAATATAAACCAAAGCTATGGACGATTATATTAAAGAAAACTTGGCCAAGGGCTTAATTCGTCCATCTTCGTCACCTGCTGGTGCATGTTTTTTCTTTGTTGAGAAGAAGTATGAGGGTCTATAGCCTTGCATTGATTATAGAGAGCTGAATAAGATTACAATAAAAAAAAACGGTACCCCCCTCTATTGATTTCAGAATTATTTGACCGTCTTCAGGGAGTCCAGATTTTTACTAAATTGGATCTTCATAAGGGCCTATAACCTGGTCTGTATTGATCCTGGACATGAGTGGAAGACAGCCATTAACACCTGGGCTAGACATTATGAATATCTGGTTATGCCCTTCAGACTATGCAATGCCCTGGCTGTCTTTCAGGCTCTGGTGAATAATATCTTCCGAGACCTTCTCAACAAATATTTGCTAGTTTATTTGGATGATATCTTGATCTTCTCTTCCTCCATAAAAGAGCACTGCAGTCATGTGAAACAAGTTCTTTCTCATTTACGCAATAACCACCTTTTTGCTAAATTGTCCAAATGTGAGTTTGAAAGACAAGAGATCTCATTTGTAGTCTATGACATATCTAAAGACGGATTTGCCATGAATCCCAATTAATTACAGGCAATTGCTGATTGGCCTCAGCCCACTACAGTCAGGGAAATCCAGCACTTCATTGGCTTTGCCAATTATTACCTGAAGTTTATTAAAGACTTTTCCAGAAAATGGAAATAAAATGAGCGCAGGATGAGACCACCAAACTCCTGAAAAAACCTAGGAGTCACTATCACTATTGTAGGTCATACAATAAATACAAAAAATTCAGAAGCAGGAGCGCTACAGCTGAAGGTGGATAGAGCAATTAGTAAATACAAATAAGTGACTAGTACATAAGTTGATACAAATAATTGATACATGTGACCAATGCCTAAATTGATACAAATAATTAATAAAAAGTTACTGATAATATATATCAGGTGTGGGGAGTATATAACTCCAAACAAGTGTATATTGTCTGATACAATGAATAAGGTGATTCCAGTAAATCAAATAAAAAATGCCAGGACAAAATAAATCAATACTGGCTATGCCACAATTTAATAAACACATATAAAAACAATAAAATACATCAATTATAAAATGCTAGCATTAATTGATATGAACGGACGTCTCCGTTAACTATATGGGAAGAGGTTGCCACCACATAAAAATATAAATAAAAACTGCAGGAAAGAGAGCCAGTACAATAGAATCTGAATAAATAATGAATATGCGAGCAAACGGCAAGCTTACCCCCAGGCTGTACACGCTTGAAAAAGCCCTGTATAGGGAGAAACGCGTTGATGTAGTTGCAACCTAAAGAACTCATTTACTTCTTGTGTAGCTGGAGCTACAACCTCTACTTTTACTACTTTGGGACTTTGACACCTGTGATTGTTGTTTGCAAACCAACGCTGTCTGCAGACCCTGTTTGAAAGAATTGGGACAATCGCTCTTAAAGTCAGCATGCTTTAACAAGCCAGCAAGACCAAAATTGTATGTTGGCACACACTGGAAACTAGCAATCTGGCTTGCAGTAAGGTCACTGACCCTTTGTAATTGGAAATACTGTTTAATACCTCATAACCTGCCTCTTCCACACAATACCTTCTAAGAGTACCGTGCGTGCTGTCAGGCACTAAAGCGCAGATACTCTGTGTTGTGGATTATGGCAGCCGCATTCTTCAAGCTGTTCCGAAAAAGGACCAATAAGATTGTTCATCCAGGACAGCGCCCATAAAAGTGACGTCATCCCGCTACGGCTGTAATTTCACTCGCAGAGACAACAGAGTGTGTACAGCCTGGGGGTAAGCTTGCCGTTTGCTCGCATATTCATTATTTATTTGGATTCTAACAACATTGTTTACCTATAAGACTTTGTTTATAGACTGAGACTATCGTACTGGCTCTCTTTCCTGCAGTTTTTATTTATATTTTTATGTGGTGGCAACCTCTTCCCATATAGTTAACGGAGACGTCCGTTCATATCAATTAATGCTAGCATTTTATAATTGATGTATTTTATTGTTTTTATATGTGTTTATTAAATTGTGGCATAGCCAGTATTGATTTATTTTGTCCTGGCATTTTTTTTTTTTGATTTACTGGAATCACCTTATTCATTGTATCACACAATATACACTTGTTTGGAGTTATATACTCCTCACACCTGATATATATTATCAGTAACTTTTTATAAATTATTTGTATCAATTTACGCATTGGTCACTTGTATCAATTATTTGTATCAACTTATGCACTAGTCACTTATTTGTATTTACTAATCGCTTTATCCACCTTCAGCTGTAGTGCTCCTGCTTCTGAATTTTTTGTATTAAAGACTTTTCACAGATTATTGCCGCAATAACTGCTCTTACCCGAAAAGGGGCTAAGTGTAAAATTTGTCCTGAACCTGCTCACAAGGCCTTTGAAACATTAAAAAATGCCTTTTGTGCTGCTCCCGTTCTTGCTCACCCAGACGCTTCTTTACAGTTTACCATGGAAGTGGATGTTTTGGATGTTGGTGCTGGGGCAGTACTTTGCCAATGTAATCCACAGACTGGAAAAAATCATCCTGTAGCTTTCTTTTCCAATAGATTCTCTTCAGCAGAGTCACACTATGATGTGGGAGAGAAAAAGCTGCTAGCTATCAAGATGGCTCTCTCTGAATGGAGACATTTACTAGAGGGTACCATATTACCTGTTGTTATCCTTACTGACCATAAGAACTTGACACACCTTGAAACTGCTAAACAATTAAATTCATATCAGGCCCGCTGGGCAATGTTTTTCTCACTCCAGATATCTCACTATCTGAAAATTCCAGCAGAACGGATTATTGGACAACTTTCTACATCTCTCCTAAATCGTTTGCCAGCAGCTCAATACAAGATTCCTGTTTTCCTTACAGTTCCAGCACAGAAATACTTTGTCCCTGGTTCTCTTCACAAGAGTCTATTATATTGGGCCCATGATAATAAGAGTTCTGGCCATCCCGGAGTACTACGCACTACTAAACAACTCCAGTCACATGTATGGTGGCCAAACCTTCAAAAAGATGTCAAAGAGTATGTTTCTTCCTTTGCTACTTGTGCAGTAATGAAGGTACCCAGAATGCTGCCTTATGGTCTCCTGCAACCTCTCACAGTGCCTAAACAATCTTGGACACATTTGTCTATAGACTTTATTAAGGACCTACCCCCATCTAATGGCTGAACTGTGATTTGGGTTGTTACAGATCGCTTTTCCAAACAGGCTCATTACATACCGCTTCCTAAATTACCTTCTGCCCCAGACATGGCTACATTGTTTATTACCCACATTGTTAGACTGCACGGCTTGCCAGAAAACATTGTCTCTGATCGTGGAACTCAGTTCATATCTGCTTTCTGGAAAGGTCTTTGTAAACGCCTGGGTACTACTGTATCTTTATCTACCAGTCATCACCCACAGACTATTGGACAGACTTAAAGAACTAATCAGGAACTTGAAAGCAATCTCCACAATTATGTTAATTCACAACAGTCAAACTGGGCAGATCTTCTTCCATTAGCAGAGTTGGCTAAGAATTCCTTGTGGAACAGCTCCCTAAAAAACGCTCCATTTCTGGCTGCTCTAGGGTATCAACCCAGAACCTTTCCTCTACACTCACCACAAATTGGTGTACCTGCGGCTGACCATCATGTTCAAAATCTAGTAGCCCATTGGGGCAAGAGCTGTATCATACTTCAACATTCTACTTGACGTTACAAGAAGTACGCAGACAGATCCTGTCAGATTCCTCCTAAACTGAAAGTCGGTGACAAGGTGTGGCTGTCAACCTGCCACATCCAGTTAAAACAACCCTCCTACAAACTCGGTCCTAGATACTGAATTGTGCAACGTGTCTCTGACACAATCTTCAAACTAGTACTTCCATCATCTCTTCGTGTTTTTGCAGTATTTCACGTGTCTCTGCTAAAACCAGCTATTTTTAACCGTTTTTCCCAAACTGTACAACCTCCTTAAGTTACAGTTCATGGCCAGCCAGAATATATAATTTGAAAGACTCTGGATTCCAGATATTACAGTCATCGACTCCAATACCTTGTTCACTGAAAGGGCTATTCTGTTGCAGATCCTGCCTGGGTTCCTGCAAAAAAATGTCCATGCTCCAGCCCTTCTTAAAGCATTTCACCTTGCTCAACCACATAAGCCTGGTGGCCCTCGGAGAGGTCCTTGAGTATGGGGTACTGACACACCCTGGGATTGAACCTGGGACCTCAGCTTCCTGGGCTGTTGCTTTTGCTATGTACTATCCTTGCAACTGGATTGTTTTCTGTTTCTTTTGCCTAGTTAGCTTTTTGTTTTCCTGCACTTTGGTTCTACCTGCCTGCAGCTGCAAGTAAATGGCAATTACTCTCTGCCTATAGCTCTTCCAGCAGTCATTGCCTGTTTATTGAGTTTCTACTCAGGGTATGCTGTTTATTGCTATTTCCGATTGCTCACTGTTACAGACTTGGATTTGGATTCTGGACCCTGCCTTTTTCTCTGCTCCTTAGTACTTAATTGAATCTGCTGTTTTCTTTGACCTTGGAACTGGACTTTGACTATGCTTTGCTTTAACCCCTTGTACCTCGCTGGATTGTTTGCCTTACTGTTGCTGACCTGGATTGTATTTTACTATGCTCAAGTCTGACCCCTAGTGACTGTTTCCTGTGCTACCAGATTGTATCCTTTTACAGTACTAGTTTTCCTTGCTCCGTATCACCAAATGTTTCTAGTACTGTACAGTCCGGACTGCATCCAGAGCTTCAGACTGGTTGTTATTCCTATCTCCACATTAATCTCTGGGTTACTCCATACCGTACCTATACTTTGTGTAGGCATTGTATTTTACTGCCTGTCTCTCCATCTGACACTGAGGCAGGCGTGATATGACGCGATTTCGCTGTACAGCTCTATACCCCCCATGCTTATGGGATTGAAGCCATTCAATATTTTCTGAATTTTCTGAATTTTTCCTAAATTGAAAAAGTAACTTCATTTTTATTAACACACAATTATTTCCAATTTCAATGAACTTTCTATCTCCAGAGATGCTGAACTGCAATGGGGGCCAAATTTTCCCCCTCCTTCCCCAACCTATTTTTAGGTTGGTGGGAGCTGACCTACATCTTTGGAGATGGGAACCCCTTTAAACAGCACATCTGTTTTTATAGACGCTTTATAGATGATTTGCTGTTTATCTGGAACTAGGGAACATGTTAACTCTTTTGTCGATAGGCTGAATGACAACTGTGTAGAATTGCATTTTACCTTTGATCATCAAATGTTAGCGATACATTTTTTGGATGTAGCAATGGAAGGGTAAGTTTGAGGGTATACTGCAAGCCTATATCTGGAAATACACTGCTACACAAAGTCAGCTGTCTTCCCAAACATGTTCCGTATGCCATTGCTAAAGGCCAGTGAGACTTAAAAGGCACTGCACAAGTCAGAGAGATTTCATGGATGAGACTAATGATCTGACACAAAGATTATTAGATCGAGGATATTCGAAAAGGGATATCTATAAAGCAAGATCAGAGGTGCATAAATTACCCAGAAGTACACTATTAAATGACAAAAAAAGGAACTCAGAGAAAAGTACACCACAAACAGTTACCTTTATAACTGCACACAGCATGCAATATTATGATATTTGCAAGATTATTTGCAAGCACTTTGGTCTGCTTGCAGCAGATGACAAAGTAACCAATGTGGTGGCAAGAGGTCTGAGATGTTCATATAGGAGAAGTCTGACCATAGGCAATTTTCTCTCTCCCTCACAGCTAAAACCTATTCACAGATGGCATCTGTGAATAGGTAAAGATCAGTCTTTAAATGTAAAAGAAATATCACCAGAAGATTCTGACGAGGGGGAAGTTATGCCGACTAATTCTCCCCACGTGTTGGGGGGGTTGTATTTTTATTTTACAGGCAAAAGAGCTGTTTTCTTTGGGGCATGCCCCGCAAAAGGCCCTTTTAAGGGCTGGTAAGGTAATAGAGCTGGTAACTTTTTAATGAATAGAGTTCTAAAATATTGATTGTTAACCTCACCTCTTGAGATTTCCAAACCCCTTGTGCTGTCAGAGGGTTTGGGGTTTCCTAAAAGAGGAAAATGTTCTGGGTGTTCAAGTTGAGAACCAGAATACCACTTGGACTAGACTCAAGTTATGATATTATTAACTATTGGGAGTGAATTCCCATCCCCTGAAAATTTCCTCTTTTTACTTTATCTGATAGAACACAAATATCAGTTCCTCTGATATATTCAATTGTGATCAATAGATTGTATTGCATATGGATAGTCTACACTTATATTATAATTGTACATATGGAATTATATGAAATTGACATTATACATTTGCCTATTTACATGTGTGTTTTTGGAACCATGTGCATAATACAATTTTAGTATTTCTATCCTATAATTCAATCATCTATGTCCATAATACATTTGTATACCCTATAATGAGCTTACCTATGACAATTGCACTTCAGAGTAAAGGTATAAACATTACAACCATTGTGACAGATTGTAACAATAAGGGTTGGTTTAAAGTATAATATGAATTTTGTATATACTTATACTGTATCTATTTTGTCACAGAGTGTATTTATATAATATGTATTGCTGTATATTTGCTATTTAAAACATTTGCATCGTGAAGGCTTTGACGTTTTGCTAAGCTGATATCTAAAAGGGTTAATAAATTTGAGGGCGTATCTAGTACTTTCGTTTTTTAACCAATTAGGTAGTAGGAGTGTGTTTAAATACCTAGAGCAAGGTGTTTTGTACAGGCTTTGATTACAGCTTTTTTCTGCTGAAATGCGTAAGCCCATGTTACGCTCTCTCTTTTAATCTGCTGTACCCGATTTTAACATGGATTAATAAAGGACTTGTTTAACTCTATGGAGCTGGACTTTGTTTGTTATCCTCAGAAATGTAAAATCCCTTTATTACAGACGTTGGAAATAAATATTGTAGGTGCATTGTTGACCTAACATAATTAACATTGGGCTTGCAATATTGTAATGGAAATACATTTAACTAAAATAAGGAAACCATACTCAAAAATGCTTGCAGTCTTATAGGAAATGGATGAGTTTAAGATGCCCTTGACAGTGCAGGTTGTCAAGATTTTGCCACTACCATAGAGATTAATACAATGTAAGAAAGAAGAAATAGTAATTATAATAGAATAAACGTTCACTATAACTGCCATACTCTCTCCTCTTATATACTTTTGATCTTTTGCATTATCCATCTTACCTTTCAACCATTCATTCACAACCTTCATCATTGTCATTTGTCAGCTGTAATTGCACTTGCTCACTAATACAGAGGTAGGACATTCAGATAGATAAACGGGAATCATGTTAATGCACAAGCAACACAATTGCCTTGAAACACTGTACAATTTCTTAAGAATAAAAAACACAATTTATGCTTACCTGATAAATTAATTTTCTCTGAGGTTGTGAGACTCCATGAATCCATTACTTCTGGGATTCAACTCCTGGCCACTAGGAGGAGCCAACGATTCTCAAAAATTCCAAGAGTATCCTATCCCTCCCACCTCACTGATAAGCCTGTTGTATGTATGTTCAAGTAAGGAGAAGTAGAAAGGTAGGAAAAGACAGAACAGAGAAATAAGATGCAAAACTATAACTGCCGCCAAAAAAAAAATCACAAGTAAAATAAATAGGACTCTCGTGGACTCTCACCACCTTGAAAGAAATTCATTTATCAAGTAAGCATAAATGTTGTTTTTGCATGAAATATGTAGTATATATAAGTTATTTGTACAATGGAAAGTTTTTTTGTTTGTTTTACCCTTACAAGGATATATTGGAAAATGTAAATTTTTGCAACAACAGTAATATTTGGGACCCAATATTTTATAAACTCCACAGAAAAAAATGACCATAATATGTGAGAGTGTAGAGGAGTTTGTTTGTTATAGATTTAAAGTATAAATATATTTGTACAATTGGAGATTATGTTTTTATTCCTACCCTTTGAGCAGTATTTTGGACCTAATATTTTAATATTTCCACAGCAAAAATTCCCCCATACTTTGTGAGAGTATAGAGGGTCAGTGCCTGATATAGCTGGAGTGTAAATAGATTGGTACAATGGGAGAAATTGTTTTTATCTCTATATCAAAATGATGGACAATCTCAATTTTTCAATTTGAGTGATATTTGGGTCTCAATATTTTAAAATGTCACAATTCTACTCTGTGAGAGTGTAGAGGGGTCAGTGGGAGAATTTGTGTTACCCCTAGGTGATAAACTTTGAAAAAAACAGACATCTAACACAGTCCTAGATTTCTTATTTCCATATATGTATGGTACAACTATCAATATTGGCTCAAACTCTAGTCATTCTAAAGAAGATCATGAGATGTGTCACAACCTTATCCGAACTATCAGAAGGACCCAAAATATTGATTAAAAAAAGATTTTTCATAAAAATGTATTTGAGTGGCAATGGCTCCAAAGTGTGTGTGTGTGTGAGTGTGTATATATATATATATATATATATATATATATATATATATATATATATACAGTATCCCACAAACGTGAGTACACCCCTCACATTTTTGTAAATATTTTTTTATTTTTTTTTATTTTTAAACAAGCTTTATTAAAGAAGATTCAAAAATATACAATGAGGTCACATTATACATCTCCGTATGCCGTTTACAAACGGTCTAGACAAAGTTCAGCTAAAGCAGTTCAATGTGACTAAAGTCCATGATAATTACGCTTTTAATGAAACAGGAGTCCCCCCAGGGAAGGGGGAGAAATCCGGGTTCCTCTAAGGATACAAAGCTTGGTAGAAATTTTTGTTTTTGTTGTATCAGACAAACATGTCAAAAAAAGAACAGTTCAAACTTATACTATTAACATAAGATTCAAGAAGAAAGAACACATAGAGTACAAGCATGAAGAGAGAAAGTTAAAGAAGAGAGATGAAAGAGAAGAGAAAAAGAGAAAAGGAGAAGGGGGAGGGCATATCAGTGCTGGAAGGAAAAGAGAGAGAAAGGGGTGGAGGAGAGGAGGGGGGGCATCATAAATGGGAGAGGGAGAGGAGAGGAAGAGAAAAGGAAGGGGAGAGGAAAAAAAAAAAAAGGGGGGGGGAGGAGGGGGGAGGGCATAACCCAACAAGGTCCTACAAAGGAGTGCCTCTCCATACCGCCAGCATCGTCTCATGGAAATCTAATTGGCCAATCTTAAAGTAATGTAGCCTCTCCAATTGTAATAAGTCATCTACTGAGGCAAACCATTCATCAGTGGAGGGAGCCTGAGTGGATTTCCATTTTTTAGGGATCAATCTCTTGGCTCCCGTAATCATGAGTAGAAGGAGGGTTCTAGTGAATTCATCTTTAGTCTGGGGGAGCAGCAAGAATAACATGATCTCAGGGGTATTAGGGACAAGGGCCTGTACCTTACGGGACATAATCCCTGTCACAGTCTTCCAGAAGTCTCCCAATCTAGGGCACGACCACCAGATGTGGATCAGGGAGCCATGCTCGCCGCATCCTCTCCAACATAGAGGGCTGGTCAAGGGGAAGTATTTGTGTAGTCTCATTGGTGTATGATACCATCTGGTTAGTAGCTTTAGGTGTATCTCCTGGACAGTTGCCGAGACTGAGGAACGTTTAGTTAAAGTAAAGGAACGTATCCAGTCCTCTTCTTCAATAGTATTACTAAGGTCCTTGTCCCAGGCCAAAGTGAAAGAGGGGAGTCGAGTGTCAGGTGGCAGAAGAAGAAGCCTGTATATTTTTGAGATTAGGCGTCTAGGGCAGAGTGTACCAGAGCAGAGAGTCTCAAAGGGTGTGAGCGCCCTCATAAGCCTATCCCTATGTCTATGATGGATGAGATAGTGCGAAAGCTGATGGTATCGGAGCCAAGAGGAGAAGAGATCACCAAACTGTGTAGTCATATCGAGCTGGGAGCGAAGTTTGCCCTCGTGTATAGCAAAATGAAGAGTGCCCTCTCGGAGGGGATAATACGTACTCATACGGGTTCCGAGGGCATGGTATGGGATTTCAGGATTTTCTATGATCGGAAGCAGGGGAGAATGTATCGAAGAGATATGTGTAGAGGTAGCCAACAGTCTATCCCATTCTTGTAGGGTAGCCAGTGTAAGGTGGTATTTCTGTATTAGAACAGGGCGGCTAAGTGGGGGAATCCAAGCTAGTATGCCAACGTTATGCATGTTAAAGATTTGTCCCTCTAATCTGACCCATTGCTTCTGAGTTGAGTTATGAGACAGCTCCACTAACCTCTGAAGGAAGATTGCTCTCCGATACAATGCCAGGTCTGGAAACCCTAGGCCTCCTTTTTCACGCGGTAGATATAATGTCTTTCTAGGTACCCTAGGTTTAACCCCTGACCAAACAAACTGCTCTAATGAACGCTGAAGTTGGGGAAGAAAATCCCTAGGCAAGGCCACCGGGACAGTCTGCAACAAATACAGGATACGGGGGAGAATGTTCATTTTAATTAGGCTGATTTTACCAAGCCAGGATAGCATTCTGTTTGACCATGAGGACAAGTCATTCGTGATTTCCCTACGTAGGGCTAAAAAGTTATTTTTAAAAAGGTTCGTTTGTCGAGCTGACAGATAGATATCCAGGTATTTCAATTTGGAAGAGGCAACGGGTATTTGGTACTTTTGAGCAAGTCTCTCAACCTGTGTTGGAGGGGCATTAATGTTTAAGATTTCCGATTTGGTTAAATTTAGGTGGAAGTTAGAAAGTTCCCCATATTGTGATAATTCGTCTAATAGTACTGGGAGTGAGGTTTCTATGTCAGTTAATGTGTAAAGGATATCGTCGGCATAAAGAGCCTGTTTGTAGTCCACGTCACCCAGTCGCAGTCCCCTTATTTGTGGGTTTTCTCGAATTTTTTGGGCCAGTGCCTCAATAGATAGGGCGAAAAGAAGGGGCGAGAGGGGGCAACCTTGCCTGGTGCCGTTCGATATAGAGAAGGTATCTGACAAAGTGTTGTTGACGCGGACCCTGGCATTCGGCGTTGAATACAGCGCAAATACCATATTTATAAAAGGAGCTCCGAAGTTCATGGTCTTTAAGACTCGACACAGAAAAAGCCAATCGACGCGGTCGAAGGCCTTCTCCGCGTCGGTCGAAAGAAGCACCATCTTCTCTCCTATCACTTGAGCGTGTGACACTAACTGGATCACCTTACTGGTGTTGTCGCGTGCCTCTCTACCAGGGACAAAGCCCACCTGGTCAGAAGAGATTAGGGAGGGGAGGTATTTATTGAGTCTTTTAGCCAGAACTTTGGCAAAAACCTTAACATCTGAATTTAGTAAGGAAATTGGTTGAAAGTTGGCTGGGGAGGTAGGGGGCTTACCTTGTTTAGGTATAACAGTAATGTACGCTTCCAGGGATGGACCAGACAGGTGGGGGGTCGTAATTAAATTATTAAATAGTTGTAGCATGTGAGGGCCCAGTGTTTTAAGAAAAACTCTGTAGTATTTTGGCGTAAGTCCATCTGGTCCTGGGCATTTACCATTTGGGAGGTCCCTAAGGGCCTGAGTTAACTCTTCTAAGGTAATAGGTGAGTCAAGGAATTCCCTTCCATCAGAGTCAAGTTGAGGGAGGTTTATAGAAGACAAGAAGTTGTCAATTGCTGTAAGTCTGTCCAGGTCTGGGGATTCTCGGGGGTTTCAGTGTCTGTTTGTGAAATGTTATAAAGTTTTGAATAGTAAGAATGGAAGGAGGCAGCAATCTGTCTGGAGCCACGTAGAGAAGTACCACCCACCCCTTGTAAAGAGTGTATGTGGGACTTAAGCTGCTGTCTACGAATACTTCTAGCCAAAAGTTTACCGGGCTTGTTTCCTCCCTCATAATAATGTTGTTTTATGGAGAGGGTTTTATGCTGCAGGGCCTCTTGTTGATGTTGTTTAAGGGCCAACCTGGCGCTTTTCAATAAAGCGCCCGTAGTCTCATCCAGGGGATTCTTTTTATGTACAGTCTCCAATTCAGTCACTCTGTCCAAAAGTTAGGTCATTTTAAATCTATGTTGCTTAATTATGCGGGCTTTGTGTTTAAGAAATTCCCCCCGTATAACACATTTATGGGCTTCCCAGAAACAGGAGGGAGAGGTATGTGATGGTGTATTGTGCGTTAAGTAGTCGGTCAATGATTTCTGAATATCGTCTTTGATGTCTTGTCTGTCCAGTAAATGGTCGTCCAGTCTCCATATATAAGTTGAGGGAGGAAAGTTGGGCCATAGGATGTTGCAAGATAAGGGGGCGTGATCGGACCAGGTAATGTTGCCAATCTTGCTAGAGCTAACCATGTCTAGTCCCATAGAGTCAAAGAAAAAGTAATCTATTCGGGAGTATTTATTGTGGGGGGGAGAGAAGTATGTGTAATCCTTGTCACAGGGATGGTGAGTCCTCCACACATTGTGGAGTTGTAAGCTCGCAATGGTTGTTTTAACAGATTTAGTTACTTTATTAGGGACGCTAGTTGATACATTAGATGTATCCATATGGACATCCAAAGGTATATTAAGGTCCCCGGATAGAAAGACGGGTCCTTTCGCATGGTCTAAGACCAGCTTCGAAACTCTGGACATGAAGCGATGCTGGTCAGCATTCGGGCAATAGATTGTGATCAATGTGATTGGGTGTTCATAAAGTAAGCCAGTTACTAATAGAAACCTGCCCTCTGGGTCTTTGAATGTGTGAGTGATTTTCAATGGGACAGTGTGGTGAATAAGGATACCAACACCACACTTTTTGGACTTTCCCGAAGCAAACAGTGCTGTCGGGAACTGTTTGTTGTACCATTGAGGCTCATGTCCTTTGCGAAAATGAGTCTCCTGAATAAAAAGGATATGACTATGGAGCTTATCAAGCTCTCGAAATGCAATGGACCTCTTGCCCGGGTCATTTAGGCCCTTGGCATTTATAGTTGTGAACGTTAGGCCATGAGTACCAAATTTGCTCGCCCTGTGGGCCATCCTGCGGGGAGGGGGAGGAGAAAAGAGAAAAAAAAAAAAAAAAAAAAAAGGGGGGGGGGAAAGAGAGAGAGGAGCAGAGAGGGGGGGGGAAAGTTAGTGGGTGAGGAATATAGGGAGGAAGGGAGCTAAAGAATCACTAAGGAAGGAAAGAAGAATAAGAGAATGAAAAAGTGGGTTAGGCACGTCCCTAAGCAAGGGAGGTAAGTTTAGAAAAGAGAAACACGTGCACGTCAACAAGGGAGTGAGGTACTAAATAGAAAATAAGAAGAAAGAAGATAGGGGAAATGATCCCTGAAATAGTACGCATTAAAATATGTAAAATAAATTAACCAATAGGCTTACCAGCCCATGGTTAGCATAACCTTACGGCAATGGGGTAGGGGAAGGGAAGGGGGAAGGGGAGAGAAGGAGACAAGAGGGGAGAGGGGAAATGAGGTAATGATTGAGAAAGGGGGAAGGAGGGAAGGGAAGAAGGAAGATCAAGGGAGGGGATATACACTCTCTATGGGAGGCGCTTAAGTATAAATAAAGGAAGCACTACAAGGGACATAGTAATGGTCATAGGCTGTTAGTATATCGTAGAGGGAAAGGAAGGGGGGAAAGGAAGGGAGAAGGGAGAGGAAAGGGAATGGGAAGGAGGGAAAAATATTAGGGTAGAACGATATTAGAAGGTGCCAATGGTAATAATGTAGGGGGAATATTTATGGTGGTGTCAACCACCTATCCAGGAAGGTCATAAGTACAGTGGGCCCAAAATGTGACCCATGTTGGATTTCAGTTAGAGATCTGACGGCTGAGTAAGCCTGGTAATTTAGGTTAAATGGTAAGGGTGAGGAGGGGGAGGGGGAGAGGAGGAAAAGAGGAAGGAGGGAAATGGAGAGGAGGGAGAGCATTAAAGAAAAAATACATTCGCATTTTCTAAGACATGTAATAGCAACATTGATAATTGCACATATAAAAGCTCAACAATAAACCAACAAATTTGTAACATCTTTTAGGGGGGTGCAGGTCACCATATTATATGGGAGTGTAGAATAATACATCAAATATACTAAGAGTTCCTCAACACAAAAGTAACTCTCAAGATAGATTAGTGATGGTCCAGCAATTAAATATAGGTAACATCAAAGACACCAGGGTAGGGGGGGAAGGGGAGGTGGATGGGGGGGAGGGGGGAGGGGAAAGGCAGATGAGGAGGGGGGGGTGGTGCTATAGGGCGTAAACAGTATCATCAGTTGTCATATAAATCAGTTGTCGCGTAAATCAAGGAACCAAAATTTGGCCCAAAAAGGAAATCAGTCTATGATCTACCAGCTGGATAAAAAAAAAAATGGTTATCAGAGTTATGGGGAAGAGGAAAGGGATGGAGGGGGAAGGAGGGGAAGGGAGGGGATGGGGGGGGAAAGGGAGGGGAGGGGAGGAAGGGAGGGAGGGAGGGAGGGGGAAAGGGAGGAGGAGGGGAGGGGGGGAGAGAAGGGGGAGGGGGAAGAGGGAAGGAGCAGAAAAGGAGGGGGAGGGGAAGGGGAAGGAAAAGAGAGGGAGGGGAAAAAAGGGAAGGAAAGGGGAGCATAATAAGTAAAGGGAACTCACATTATCTGGGATATATAGTAACTTTTGCAAGAGTAATATATTAAAGAACGTTGTATAAACTTAGTAAACACTTGATAACATATATGAAAAGGCAAGATTCAGTATAATAAGGCAGACATTTGTTATAACTTAGATCATGTAACAAGTAGACTTGTTATACTAAGAAGTCCAGAATTTGGACCTTACATAGGTTCAAAGTCAAAACTGGCATATTGAAAAGGGCAGTTTCTTTTAATGTTCAGGTCTGCGGACAAAAGGATGGTCAACTTAACATATCTAAGTACTTAGCTTGTTCCCAAGGATACAGAATGCAGCAGAGTCAGGAGCAAGGCCCGCTCGTTGTTGATTAAAAGCAGGTGTAAAGAGAACTAATGTCCCTTCAGGTAGGAGAGCGAGGAACATTGTTGGTAGAGGGTCGCTGTGATGTAGACTCTTCAATCTCCAGGCCTGCAAAGAAAGCCTGGAGGTCCGCTCCTGGGTGAAAAAATGCTGTTTTGTTGTGCCAAGTGGCTGTCAGAGACACCGGAAAGCCCCATCTGTATGGAATCTTGTGTGCCCGGAGCTTTTCTGTAATGTGTGATAGATCTCTCCTCTTTTGCAGAGTAACTGGAGACAAATCTGAGAAGATCTGCAGAGTCTCACCAGCATGTTGTATGGGTTGCTTGAGTCTTGCATGCTTCAGGATGTCTTCTTTATCCTTAAAATTTAAGAATCGGACAATGATGTCTCTGGGAGGTGATTTAGGAGGTGGTTTGGCTCGGAGAGCCCTATGTGCCCTCTCCAGAGGGATATCACTAGATGAGGGGGTATCTTTGAGAGTGCGGAATAAACTCTGTAGGTAGCCTTCAATCGCTGGGGGGTGGACAGTTTCTGAGACCCCCCGGATTCTCAAATTATTGCGGCGGCCCCTATTATCAAGGTCCTCAATCTTATCGGACATATTTTGGATGGTTTCAGACTGTTGTTGTAGGTCAGACTGCAATTGCTGAATTGTAGTGGATGTCTGTATATGTTTTGCCTCTGAGTGCGACACTCTGGTGTCCAGGGAATTAATATCTCTCTTCAGCTCATTGAAAAGGCTTCTCATCTCTTTAACAGCATTTCTAATATCCTCTTTCGATGAGAGGTGCTGCAGGTCCTCTTTAGTCACAGGTTGTAAGGCTAAGGGATCAGGTATCTGCATGATAGGAGATGGAGTGTCCCTGTTAGTTTCCATGCTATCGGGCAAATCAGAACTATGCAGTTCCACCTGCTTTAGATAACCAGTGAGAGTACGTACTGGAGTAGCTTTATCTGGCTTGGGTTGTCGTTTGCACGGCATAACTATCCAGCCAGCAAGAGGGTGCTAAAAAGTTGAGTCATGTAAAGGCCCTGTATTGTTGTTGAAGACTCCACGTGGCTGATTATACCTCTGAGGTAACGTAAGGGTATTGGGGTAGATCAGTAAATTCCAGTGGGGCTAGCATACAAAAGTCCGTGAAAATCCACAGTACGTTTTTATGTGCAAAGGTGTTGTGCTCTTTAAATTCGACAAAAGTAACTATCACACGGGCCCTGTTGACACTTAAGGCGCACTGGGCGCGGAAGGCCTGATGGTATTATGCCTAGGTACAGTGTCAGTTAGTGTGTAGTCCAGAGGGGGCCTGGCGGAGTGGTAATGCTGAGGGTATCGGTATAACAGATAAGGGTATAAGCGATTCAGGTAAGATTTGTTGTATAACCAATAGACCCTTAGTTTAAGCAGCGGTATAGGTGTTCCATTTCAGTTGGGCTGTGTGTTTGAAGGGGGTATAAAAGTAGTGGCTTCACTCACCCAAATCGACAGCAGGCTTGTAATCATCCGGCAGTTGCCGCATCAAATGATCAGAGTCCGGTACATATGTGTGCGGTCTGAAGTACACCAGTAGCATCAACGAGGCAGTTGCAATTAGCCTGCAGATATATTTACCGCGCATCGACAGGGCCAGGCCTCAGGCAGAATGGCGGTCGCGCACTTCCTTCTCTCATAAAGAGCCCATAACGGCTCGGCAAGGTCTCTCCGCAGGTCAGTTTGTAGGTTTATGTGTTAGCGCGATGCTCCCCTAAAGGTTGGAGGAATTAGGAGGGATATATGCCGATTTTAGTATGCATACTTTCCAGGGATTCAAGGAGCACACTTAAAACCCAGCCATCCGCCTGCGTGGCCAAGCTCCGCCCCCTTTTGTAAATATTTTATTATATCTTGTCATGTGTCAACAATGAAGAAATTATACTTTGCTACAATGTAAAGTAGTGAGTGTACAGCCTGTATAACAGTGTAAATTTGCTGTCCCCTAAAAATAACTCAACACACAGCCATTAATGTCTAAACCGTTGGCAACAAAAGTGAGTACACCCCTAAGTGGAAATGTCCCCTAGGTGATAAACTTTGAAAAAAAACAGACATCTAACACAGTCCTAGATTTCTTATTTCCATATATGTATGGTACAACTATCAATATTGGCTCAAACTCTAGTCATTCTAAAGAAGATCATGAGATGTGTCACAACCTTATCCGAACTATCAGAAGGACCCAAAATATTGATTAAAAAAATGATTTTTCATAAAAATGTATTTGAGTGGCAATGGCTCCAAAGTGTGTGTGTGTGTGTGAGTGTGTGTATATATATATATATATATATATATATATATTTATATATATATATATACAGTATCCCACAAAAGTGAGTACACCCCTCACATTTTTGTAAATATTTTATTATATCTTGTCATGTGTCAACAATGAAGAAATTATACTTTGCTACAATGTAAAGTAGTGAGTGTACAGCCTGTATAACAGTGTAAATTTGCTGTCCCCTAAAAATAACTCAACACACAGCCATTAATGTCTAAACCATTGGCAACAAAAGTGAGTACACCCCTAAGTGGAAATGTCCAAATTGGGCATAAAGTGTCAATAATATGTGTTGCCACCATTATTTTCCAGCACTGACTTAACCCTCTTTAGCATGGAGTTCACCAGAGCTTCACAGGTTGCCACTGGAGTCCTCTTCCATGAAGACATCACGTAGTTGGTGGATGTTAGAGATCTTGTGCTCCCCCACCTTCCGTTTGAGGATGCCCCACAGATGATCAATAGGGTTTAGATCTGGAGACATGCTTTACCAGTCCATCACCTTTACCCTCAGCTTCTTTAGAAAGGCAGTGGTCATCTTGGAGGTGTGTTTGGGGTTGTTATCATGTTGGAATACTGCCCGCAGGATCAGTCTCCAAAGGAAGGGGATCATGCTCTGCTTCAGTATGTCACAGTACATGTTGGCATTAATGGTTCCCTCAATGAACTGTAGCTCCCCAGTGCTGGCAGCACTCATGCAGGGTCAGACCATGATGCTCCCATCACCAAGCTTGAATGTAGGCAAGACACACTTGTTTTTGTACTCCTCACCTGATTGCAGCCACACAAGCTTGACACCATCTAAACCAAATAGGTTTATCTTGGTTTCATCCGACCACAGGACATGGTTCCAGTAATCTATGTCCTTAGTCTGCTTGTCTTCAGCAAACTGTTTGTGGGCTTTCTTGTGCATCATCTTTAGAAGAGGCTTCCTTCTGGGACGACAGCCATGCAGACCAATTTGATGCAGAGTGCGGCGTATGGTCTGAGCAGCACTCATATGTCTATTTCCCAAAGGCAACCTCTGGATATGATACTTAGCACGTACACTCAACTTCTTTGGTTGACCAAGGCGAGGCCTGTTCTGAGTGGAACCTGTCCAAATTGGGCCCAAAGTGTCAATAATTTGTGTTGCCACCATTATTTTCCAGCACTGTCTTAACCCTCTTGGGCATGGAGTTCACCAGAGCTTCACAGGTTGCCACTGGAGTCCTCTTCCACTCTTCCATGATGACATCACGTAGTTGGTGGATGTTAGAGACCTTCTGCTCCCCCACCTTCCGTTTGAGGATGCCCCACAGATGATCAATAGGTTTTAGGTCTGGAGACATGCTTTACCAGTCCATCACCTTTACCCTCAGCTTCTTTAGCAAGGCAGTGGTCATCTTGGACGTGTGTTTGGGGTTGTTATCATGTTGGAATACTGCCCGCATACCCAGTCTACAAAGGAAGGGGATCATGCTCTGCTTCAGTATGTCACAGTACATGTTGGCATTAATGGTTCCCTCAATGAACTGTAGCTCCCCAGTGCTGGCAGCACTCATGCAGGGTCAGACCATGATACTCCCACCACCAAGCTTGACTGTAGGCAAGACACACTTGTTTTTGTACTCCTCACCTGGTTGCAGCCACACACGCTTGACACCATCTAAGCCAAATAGGTTTATCTTGGTCTCATCCGACCACAGGACATGGTTCCAGTAAACCATGTTCTTAGTCTGCTTGTCTTCAGCAAACTGTTTGTGGGCTTTCTTGTGCATCATCTTTAGAAGAGGCTTCCTTCTGGGACGACAGCCATGCAGACCAATTTGATGCAGTGTGCGGCGTATTGTCTGAGCAGCACTCATATGTCTATTTCCCAAAGGCAACCTCTGGATATGATACTTAGCACGTACACTCAACTTCTTTGGTTGACCAAGGCGAGGCCTGTTCTGAGTGGAACCTGTCCTGTAAAACCGCTGTATGGCCTTGTCCACCATGCTGCAGCTTAGTTTCATGGTCTTGGCAAACTTTTTATAGCCTAGGCCATCTTTATGTTGAGTGACAATTCTTTTTTTCAGATCCTCAGAGAGTTCTTTGCCATGAGGTGCCATGTTGAACTTCCAGTGACCAGTATGAGAGAGTGTGAGATCGATAACACCAAATTTAACACACCTGCTCCCCATTCACACCTGAGACCTTGTAACACTAATAAGTCACATGACACCGGGGAGGGAAAATGGCTAATTGAGCCCAATTTGGACATTTCCAATTAGGGGTGTACTCACTTTTGTTGCCAACATTTTATACATTAATGGCTGTGTGTTGAGTTATTTTAAGGGGGCAGCAAATTTACACTGTTATACAGGCTGTACACTCACTACTTTTACATTGTAGCAAAGTGTAATTTCTTCCGCGTTGTCACATGAAAATATCTAATAAAATTTACAAAAATGTGAGGGGTGTACTTACTTTTCTTGGATACTATATATATAAAATTAACACCACATGTGTGCACTCTCGCCTCCAAAGGAACAATTGCCAGTGTGCTATAAAGTATACACAGTCAAATAAATGCTAAGCACTCACTGGTCTTCAATCAGCAAACAAATTATTTAATTCAGTACCGAATAAAATAATTTGTTTGCTCATTGAAGACCCAGTGAGTGCTTGGAATCTATTCAAATATATATATATATATATATATATATATATATATATATATGTGTGTGTGTATGTATATACATGTGTGTATATGTGTTTATATGTATACGCATATAAACATATAAATATACATATATACACAGATATACACACACAAACAAACATATATTTATATATATATATCACCTACTACCGGTTCATTCCCATCTTCCTTCAAGCATGCAAAGGTCACCCCCATCCTCAAAGCCCTCCCTAGACCCTAATTCTACTGGAAACTGCCGCCCCATATCACTGCTTCCGCTAGCTTCAAAAGTCCTAACCCACTTCTTGTCCTCCAACTCATTGCTTGATCCCCTGCAATCTGGCTTCCATCCCCAGCACTCAACTGAGATTGCCCTCACCAAGGTTACTAACAATCTCCTTTCTGCTAAAAACGATGGCTACTACTCTATACTCATCTTACTTGACCTCTCTGCTGCCTTTGACACCGCTGACCATCCCCTTCTCCTATGTACTCTCAGCTCTCTTGTGCTCTGTGATATTGCCCTCTCCTGGATCCAATCTTTTCTCTCTAACAGGTTCTTTTTTGTCTCTTTTGCTGTTGACTCCTCCAACCCATGCCTTTGTCCATTGGTGTACCTCAAGGCTATTTTCTGGGTGTTCTACTGTTCTCTATTTACACTTCTTCACTGGGTAAACTTATCAGCAGCTATGGCTTCAACTATCACCTCTATGCTGATGATACTCAGATCTATCTATACACCCCTGCACTCTTTGCTTCTGTACGTTCTCACATCAGCAACTGTTTATCTGGCATTTCTTCATGGATGACCTCTCACCACCTAAAAATAAATATGTCCAAGACCGAGCTACTTCTAATGCCCCACTCTAATTCTACTCCGGTTTCTAACTTTTCTATCACCTTTTGGCGGTACCACTATCTCCCCTTCACCCCAAGTCCGCTACCTTGAAGTCACACTTGACTAAAATCTGTCCTTCATAATCCAAATCCAATTGCTCTCTTCATCCTGCAGCAACCACCTGTCGCAATATCTCCAAAATGTGTCTGTTTCTGAACGCTGAAACTACTAAACAGCTAATTCACTCCCTTGTAATTTCCCAACTTGACTACTGTAATAACCTACTAACTGGCCTCCCTATCTCCTGTCTCTCCCCCCTTCAATCCATCCTAAATGCATCTGCCAGGCTATTCCACCTATCCCGATGCTCTGTATCTGCTGCACCTCTCCGTGAGTCCCTTCACTTGCTCCCCATTGACAGCAGAATTAAATTAAAAATTCTCACCCTGACCTACAAAGCCCTCACCAATGCTAAGATCCAACAATGATCTGCTCCTTGCATCCTCTACCATCACCTCCTCTCATGCTAGACTGCAGGACTTTTCTCATGCGGCACCAACCCTTTGAAACACACTTCCTCGAGCTGTCAGACTTTCCCCTAACCTGTACTCCTTTAAAACACTCCCTAAAGACCTTTTTTGTTCATGGAAGCCTATCACCCAACTCAGTAAAAAATGAATTCCACTTACCTAATAGTTGCCATCATCTAACTCCGCACTAACATCATTCTCACCTTTGCAGTCCACACATCCTGTTTCTCATCCTCCTACCCACCTAGATTGTAAGTTCCAATAGTAATATGGCTCTCAAACCCAACCTGTATTTGTTTGTTAAATTTTGTCATATTGTAATGTTTTACCATTGTACTTATCTCCGTACCCATGGACAGTGCTGCAGAATCTGTTGGCGTTTTATAAATAAAGAATAATAATAACAATAATAAATATATATATATATATAAATATATACATACACACACACATTATAGCCCTTTCCAGTCAAATACCATGTCATATAACATATACCTTTTCACTCTTCTAAAAAAACGTTTATAATATTTATAATATTTATATTGAACCTTTCAACAAATACAGCCCTTCTCTACCCTCACATTTTCTTTATTCAAAACACACGCAATTTGCTTATTCTATCCACTCTCTATACGTGATGCAGTCATATACTGCCCGCCTGGCTCCTCAACTCTATTTCCAGATCACTTTGCCACCTGGCAACCTTATTTCCTTTCCACAGATACCCCTGCCCTCATTCTTGGTGACTTCAACCTCCCTGTTGATAATCCCACTGCCTCCACTGCAAAACAGCTTCTGAAACTCACTTCCTCTTTCGGCCTGTTACAGGGGACTGAATCTCCCACTCACAAAGATGGTCTGATTTTCAGCTATCGATGCACTATCTAAAACTTCACAAACTCCCCTTTTCCTCTTTCTGACCATCACCTCCTCACTTGTAACATTACTTCCCTCCCTACAACTCTCCCTCCTTCTACCCCTGACACCAAACTTCACAGAAGAATAAAGTAATTAGATCAGCAACAGCTAGCTAGCTCTCTTGAACCTCTCCTCTCTTCCATCCCCTCCTTTTCCTGGCCTGATGAATCTATCTGCCACTACAACTCCATCCTTGACAATCTGGCCCCACCTACCATAGATCGGAAATCATACACTTATCCTCAGCCCTGGCATACTTCTGTGACACAGTAACTACGCAGATGTTCCTGCAATGCTGAGGAACATTTTAGCTGACTTTCTTCACTATAAGTTCATCTTGAACTCTTACTATTCTGCCCTTAATCTATATAAACAACATTACTTCTCTACTCTTATCTCTACTCTTTCTTCAAACCCAAAACATCTGTTCTCCACAGTCAATACTCTTCTCTGCCTACCCCCACCTCCCACTACAACTTCTTCTCTCTCAGCTCAAGATTTTGCCAGCTACTTCAACAACAAAATCAACTCCACCAAAAATGAAATCAGCTCACAACATACTACCGGTCTCCCACCCCCCGAAAAAGATCACAATCATCAAAAACCCACATAGCCAAAAATGTAGCTCTTTTGCCCCTGTTACAGAGGAGGAAAATTTCTGCCCTTATACTATCCTCTCACCTCACTACCCCTCGACCCCATCCCCTTACAGCTACTCCCCTCCCTCTCTTCTACCCTTACTCCTATACTCACACACATCTTCAATCTCTCCCTCAGCACTGGTATATTTCCCTCATCCATTAAGCATGCACTGGTCACACCTATTCTTTAAAAAAACCTTCTCTCGATCCAGCCTCCCATCGAACTACCACCCTATTTCCCTACTCCCTCTTGGTCCAAAGCTTCTTGAAAAGCTGATATATGCACTTCTATCCCATTTCCTTACATTAAACTCCCTCCTTGACCCACTGCAATCTGGATTTTGCCCCCCTACACTCCACAGAGACAGCAATTGTTAAGGTTACCAATGACCTACTTACAGCAAAATCCAAAGGCCACTTCTCTCTACGTATCCTCCTTGATCTGTCTGCAGCCTTTGATACTGTTGACCACCCTCTTTTGCTTCAAACCCTCCATTCCTTCGGCATCTGCGACACAGCTCTCTTGTGGTTCTCTTCCTATCTGTCTAACCGTACCTTTAGTGTAGCCTTCTTTGGGGCATCCTCTGCCCCGTTACCTCTTTCTGTTCGGGTACCACAAGGCTCTGTCCTCAGTCCCCTCCTCTTCTCAATCTACACATCCTCATAATGGTTCCTTAATAAAGTCCTACGGGTTTCATTATCATTTGTATGCCGATGACATACAAATCTGCACCAGAACTATCTCCTTCCTTGCTAACCCATGTCACTAACTGTCTCTCTCATATCTCATCTTGGATGTCCTCTCACTACCTCAAGCTAAATCTCTCCAAAACTGAGCTCCTTATTTTCCCTCCTTATTCCAAAATCTCCACACCCCATGTCTCTATAACTGTTGATAACTCCATCATTACCCCAACCCCACATGCCCGATGTCTTGGGGTCACACTTGACTCAGATCTATCTTTCACTCCTCACATTCAGTCTTTGGCTAAAGCCTGCCGCTTTAAGATTTTAACTCTCCTCTCTTGTTACCTCCTCACATTCCCGTTTACAAGATTTTTCCAGACTGGCTCCCATCTTATGGAACCCTCTGCCTCGCTCCACAAGACTCTTCCCTGATTTGAACAGCCAATAGGATTTCAGTAGGTCTTATCCTATTGGCTGTTTTGAACTTCAGTGTATGGTGGCAACCGTATGAAACGGACGCTCAAGGTGTCTTCGGCTTCCAGGATGGCTCCGCTCTGTGCCGCCAGGATGAAGATAGAAGACGCCCCCGGGATAGATGAAGACCTTGCCGCCTGTATGAATAAAGCTAAACCTAGGAGGTTCATATGCTTATTTCTTAGACATTGAAGGCCGCCTCAATTCCAAATGCATTTTTATAGTTTTTCAACACTAGAGGGCATTAGTTCACATGTTTCATATAGATAACATTGAGCTCATGCACATGAATTTACCATGGAGACAGCTCTGATTGGCAAAACTGCAAGTCTGTCAAAAGAACTGAAATAAGGGGGCAGTCTGCTGAAGCTTAGATACATGGTAATAACAGAGGTAAAACGTGTATAATTATAACTGTGTTGGTTACGCAAAACTTGGGAATTGGTAATTAAGGGATTTTTTAAAACAACAAACATTCTGGTGTTGACTGTGCCTTTATTTTTATTTTTTTCAAAAACATTTGGGTGTTTTTTTTTTTAGATTAGGGCTTTGGGCTTTGAAAACATGCTAAGGGCAATGCAAAAGAGCTAAATGCCCTTTTAATGGCAGTGCCCATACAAATGCCCCTTTAGAGGCAATGGATAGCTTAGGGTTTTTTTAGAGTCATTTTTTTTATTTTGGGGGGTTGGTTGGGTGGTGGGTTTTACTGTTGGGGGGACTTTGTATTTTTTTTACAGGTAAAAGAGCTGATTTCTTTAGGGCAATGCCCTACAAAAGGCCCTTTTAAGGGCTATTGGTAGTTTATTGTAGGCTACGGGGTGTTTTTATTTTGGGGAGGCGTTTTTATTTTATAGGGCTATTAGATTATGTGTAATTGTTTTTATTTTTGATAATTTTGTTTATTTTTTGTAATCTTAGTGTTTTTTATATTTCGTGATTTTAGTGTTAATTATTTTTGGTAAACTTAAACATTTTTAATTTTTCGTAGGATTTGTTTTTTTTTTAGTTGTAATTTAGATGTTTAATTTTTTTTCTTAGTGTTAGGTTTTTTAAATTTGTAATTTAGATATTTTAATTGGTAGTATTTTTTATTTTATTAGATTAGTTAAGTTTGGTTAATTTATAGTTTAAAGTTAGGTTTATATTTATTTCACAGGTAAGTTTTTATTTATTTAGAGTTATATTGTAATGTTAATTTAAAGTTAGGGGGATGTTAGGTTTAGGGGTTAATAGTTTAATTTAGTGTTCTGTGATGTGGGGGCCTGCAGTTTAGGGGTTAATAGGCTTCTTTACTGGCGGAGATGTGGGAGGCTAGAGCTTTAGGGGTTAATAACTTTATTATAGTAGCAGCGATGTCGGGGAGCGGCTGATTAGGGTCAATAGCTTTTATTAGTGTTGGCTATGTCGGGGGCGGCAGATTAGGGGTTAATAACTTTATTTAGGTGTCAGCAATGTCGGGGGCTGCAGATTAGGGGTGTTTAGACGTGGGGTTTATGTTAGGGTGTTCTGTTTAAACGTAACTTTTTTTCCCATAGATATCAATGGGGTTGGGTTACGGAAATTTTTCATTCAGCTATCGCTCCCCATTGATGTCTATGGGGGAAAGCGTGCACGTGCACATCAAAGCAGCTCTTGGCTTTGTGTGGTAAATTAACGCAACCATATTGCACGCACAAGGAGGCTTTTCAGAAACTCGTAATGGCAGAGGGTGAAATAACGTAACTTTTGTTGCATTCTCTTCGCACCCTGTTTAGCACAAAACTTGTAATCTAGGTGAGTGTGGGTTGACTGGGCTGATTCTGTGAAGCTTGACCTACATTAGAAATAGAAGATCCTGATCATAGATGAACTCTATGCTGCTTTTTCTGAATTAGATGCTGCTTGTCCAGATTTATAAATGTTATAATAGTGAAGTCCTGTCTGTGCAATTAAGTATTATTGCAGCAATTGAACCATACTCACATATTACTGAGCTTAAAACCAAGCTCAGATTATAAAAGCTCAAACATATCTCCCTCCTTGGGAATAGAATAGTGGCTATGCCTTGATTTTGCCAAAATAACAGCTTCTATGAAGGTGGGTTACAGCCACTGGAGTTATTTTACAGGGTACTGTTCAAAACATAAAAACCATGATATTGCACAATGTCTAGCGTCTTAGCCGTCTGTTAGTTCAGTATGATAAGACCTATCTATCTGTGTGACGTCACCTTCATATATTCAAGGTCCTTGAAAAAGCCAAGTACTAATTGTCAAAATGTAAATTGGATATGTGAAGGTGACATCACACAGAGGGGACTTGTCATACTGAACTAACAGAGCGCTAAGATGCTAGACATTGTGCAATATCACAGTCTATGCAAGCGGGTGGTTTTTATGTTTTGCACAATACCCTGTAAAATAATCTTAGTGGCTGTAAACACTCCTTAATAGAAGCTATTATTTTGGCAAAATCAAGGAAGATCCACTTCTTTATTCCCAAGGAGGGAGATTTGTTTAAACTGTTATACTTTGAGCTTGGTTTTAAGCTTAGTAATATGTGAGTATGATTCTAATCTGCAATAATACTTAATTGCACAGACAGGACTTAAAGGGACAGTTTACACTAAAATTGTTATTGTTTAAATAGATAGATAACGCCTTTACTACCCATTCCCCAGCTTTGCACAACCAACATTGTTATATTAATATACTTTGTAACATTTAAACCTCTAAATTTCTGCCTGTTTCTAATCCACTACAGACAACATGCTTTTTATTTGCTTTTCACAACAGGAGACTGCTAGTTTGTGTGGGCCATATAGATAAAATTGTGTTATTTAAGAGTTATCACAACACAGTACTAAATGCAATAGATAATAACAAAGTCATGCGATCAGGGTTTTTTTTTTAAAGATGCTTAGATACAAGGTAATTACAGAGGTAAAAAGTGTATTTATATAACTGTTGGTTATGCAAAACTGGCTAATGGCTAATAAAGGGATTATCTATCTTTTAAAACAATAACAATTCTATTTTAGACTGTCCCTTTTACTATTATGTTTACTGTCTTGAAGATTGAAAGTCTTCAAGCAACATTTGATCAAATTTGTGATTGCAAACTTTAGGACTTTTTATAATAATAGTATATATCCTTTGTTTGATATATAGATGTGTTTTTTAATGGCAGAATCCATGCTAATTTTTAGTACATCTTTGCCTGAATCTACAGCATGATTTAAAAAAATAGCTAAAAGCTTTGTTTGTCCCTTTCAATATGAAATAATGTTCAGTTGTTCTCTAAAAAGAAAATTGAACAAGCTATCTGTAGCATACAGTGTCTGTATATTAAAAATATGGTTTTAACATACTTCAGATTTTTTTTATAAATTAATTACAGGCCCATTTGAAAAGTTGTCCTTGCAGCTTCTTTGAATACAATGAACTCATAATGTGCTTGTCTGAGTACATTGTCCATTTAACCTGTTTTGGGATAGATATAAGCCATTTGTTTAACAGCATCACTACTACACAATGGGTCGTCATCATAGGTGGACAGGTTAGCAATTAGTGAACCTCTCTGCCTTGAATCATCACTTATGATGCTGTATCACATTGCTAAATTTAACATTGCACAAGAAGTTTCTTGTGCAATACTGTTCCCTGCTCCAGCACAGCCAGTGGCGCAAGAGCAGGGCATGTCTATCATCCCAAACAAGCATGTGCATATTGGTAACCAATAGCATTATTGTTTATGTATGATATCTTTTAAATCTGTGGCTGCGAGTATTTATCAAGTGCCTTTGTTGAATCGGATTTATCTATTTGTCAATATTTGCTTGGTAAGTTGTGGTCAGGTGGATTGTGATCACCTTAGTAAATGTTGTCCATGCATAGTTTAGATGACTTTTATGATATCTGATACAATCTTTTCCCAATTCTCTCATGTTGAAAAACATGTATTTGTTGCTGATGAATAGCTGATACACACGATAAAAAAAGATCAACCCCATTATTAAATAATAATAATAATAATAATAATAATTAAATTCTTAAAAAGGGCAAAACAAAACATTTTACTATCTGAAAGTTTTTATACTATGGGAACAATATTTTATATAACTAAGCAATATGTACCATACCAAATATCACATGCAAAGTACAAGCAAATAATTGACTTTAGAAGTAGTTATTTATTGTCCATGACATTACTGTTTTGGTTCTTTTTAAAATGGTAACCTTTTTCAAACAAGCTTTTTTTGGTAATATTTTAAACATGCATTTACAGTTTTGGGGTTTTTGTTTTTGGGCATATTGATTTTGTTTCATCCAGGAGAGAACACTTCTAGCTAGATAGCAAATAGCTTGGATATTTTTTAAGTTATTACCCTCAGCCGGAGTTTATTTCTGCAGACTGAGACCGGAGGTTGAGTTTTGTAACATTAGTAAAAGGTGACATGTTTGACCTTAAACTCTGCTTTAATTCAAATTACAGAAGTAACATTATGGGGGCAGGATAAAGATTAGGTGACTGCAGCTGGATCTTGTGGTCGTTTGATAATTTTTAGTTTTAAGAATTATGTTTCGATTCCTTCTCATGTCTTTCTAATCTACTTTCCACATACATGAGAAACTTTTCTCTTTTTAAAATAGTTTGGCATGGCCTTTGCTAACAACAAATTTGTAATGATACCTTTTTCATGTCAAACAAGCTAGGGAATGAAGAGACTTAGATATAGGGACACACATAATTTTGCTTCTTTCATCCAAATTAAATAAAAACAATTAAACATATTGCATTTTTTGTCTGAAAATGTTGTAGTACAAGCTTAGGAATGACAGGAGAAATACACACTGGCAGTAAGTGCTAGATAAGCTTAAAACAGAGAATTGCATGCTGAGATATACTGTATGTACATAACATATTCACATATAATGCAAGGGCAGTCATGGCTTTATAATTGTTATTTCTTTATTTTTTTGCTACATTGGTTGTCTTTCTAATGACTGAACTCAGTTCTGTGTAAAATAAAACTATATACATACAAAAAGAAGTGCACTCACAGGAAGAACAACCAGCTCAATACCATTGTTAGCCTGTTCTATGGCGATTTACCACCTGGGTGCAACTTCTTTTAGCCCAGTAATGCTTTTCACAGAGTAGAACTTTCCTGTAGTATATCAGTCTGATCCCGCCTATTACGGTCAGTCTTGCACCGAAATACCAGACAATTCCTCTCTGAACAAAGAACACAGCGACCCCAGACGATCGTTTTGGCCTTCATTGGGCGTCGTCAGTGAGGTGTAGCCATATTCCTCTAAGCACACTGAGCAAGGAGATTACGTCTGGTTGCCCCTTTTTCCCATAGGTAACTAAATACATACAGAGAGAAGTGCACTCACAGGAATGAACAACCAGCTCAAAACCATTGTTAGCCTGATCTATGGCGATTTACTTCCTGGGTGCATCTTCTTTTAGCCCAGTCTGTGAAATGCATGACCTGCCCCATTGACATTAAGCAGAGTGCGATACTAGATTTTTTTATGGATTATCAGAGACCTTCTTGGAAGCAAAATAAATGTAGCCAAAGGGGAAGTAATAAATGCTTTCCTATCACACTGTACAATGGTATAGATGTCAACACTTGTACTGTAAGGGATATTCATGCAGAATGAACATTGTATTAGTGATTAGCATTTTTATAAGGTGTAACTGATAAGTTTTCTTAATAGGAATTGTGGTTTAGGTTCAGCTCTGGTAAGCTGCCCTTAAACAATACTAATGCTTGAACAGAATTTTTTTTACTTTTAACTTGTAATACAAGCTCACAGATGCTCGAGACAGTCGCTGTAGCACTTTCACACAAGTGGAATTTATGCTAGAAACCTTGAGCAAAACACTGCTCCACTTATACTCCAGGCCTATATTTATTAGAAGTAAAAAAAAAAACAGGAAATTCATTTTCCAAGTTTTGGCATTTCAGTATTACTTCACTTTGGCGAAAAAAATCTGGGAAATTCTCAGTTCTCACCAAAAGTGGTTGATCACTATCTATCAGCTGAGGTATTTTCAGTTTGTTTTCTGGCAGAAAAAGGTAACTTTTCAATTCTATGTCATCACAATATTGTATTTTTGGTTATTTGGTGCACCTGAGATTGTGTTATTGGATTCTTGCTAAAAGCCCTATTCTTAGTATGGGGACAAAGAGTTCTCGTTAATCCAAATCCATTTTCAAGAAACTTTTCAGCTTTTTTTTTACTTTTTTTTTACTTTTCAAATTCAACACCTCAAGGCACTCGATAAAGTCCAGAAATGGCATTTTTAACATCTTTGCAAGTATTCCAAGACTATTTGGAAACGTTCTATTATATTGGACATGTGCAAGGCATGGTATTGATTCATTAAAACTCTATTCATCACTATTGTATAGGCTGTCTTCAGTGAACAGGGAAAATATGTAAATATGTATAGTTTAAGTATGTGATATCCTCTAAAAAAAAAATTGTTATCCAGAATGTGATCTGTAGCCTATTATATATAAGGTTTCAAGTAATGAAGTCCATAATGAACGTTCAACAGTAATGTGTGATTTCAATAGAAAAGCTCTGATTAATAAATGTCCATGAGTGACATTGTCAAATGATATGGTATACATTGACAAAACAACTTGAGCAAATATAGATATATGGAGGACACAGACTTCCTCAAATGTAAAATAATAGTTGCTTGTAAGGAGGTGATGTTATGGTGTTAGCATGAAAGTACAGACAAGAGTCCAGGTAACAACCCTCGCTTACTGTAGTCTGTCCCTGTGCACAATCTAGGTAGCTCATTCCTTATCAGGGAAGATGTCCTCATCTCCGTGTCCAGAGCTCATGATCTGACATATTTTGTACATGAACACATGCGCCTCCTCAGAGATTGTTCTGCTAACCTTTTTTCATTGATTTTTGTATGAGCTATTCTATACTTCTAAAGGAATCTGCAGAAAAAGTGAGATCAGTTTAATATTTGATTCTTAGTCACACTCTCACTGTCGTGATTGTTACTGATATTCAAGATCCTCGCCTGCATGGAGAAAAATCACACAAAATGTTTGGGATTTTTTTTTAAAACTTTTATTGTAATGCAGACATCTCCACTCAATCCTCTTTTAACCCCTCTAAAGAAGATGTATCCTGTGTGGAATTATTCCAACAGTTGGTTATGGAAGACCTTAGCCAAATCCCTAAAAAGATCTTGGGGAAAAAGAATATCTAGCCCAGTGAGAAAATAGCCTTAGAGCAACTGTCAGAAAACAAGAAAATTGTGATCAGACAGGCCGATAAGGGTGGTGGAATAGTCCCTCCAGAAATATGAGTACTATACAACAGAGGACACACAAGTGACTGTGCAGTAACCAATTAAACGGAGAAACAAAACTGATAGCAGTAACTAGGATACACCCCGATCTTTCCTTCATACAGATTCTGCTCGGCCTAACTTGGCTCTGGGTCTGCTGTAAGGGGCCAGACCCGGTTGCGGGTAAAGTGGGTGTCAGTAGCAGGATAGCTAAGGCTAAAATGTCCGCGATGGTGGTAACGATTCGGTCTGCTGAGTGAGAGCAGAGAGTGAACCTCTATACTGCTGGCATTGGAGACACAGAATAACGCTCGAAACAACAGTCTTGGACTTAATGCAAAATTGGCAGTTACCTAGAACCTGTAGTCTCCCTGACTCCTTTCCCCAAAGGGAAAAGGCCCCACAGAAACGATGGTGCAGAGGACATGGTACAACCATCAAAGAGGCAAGACTACAGGAACTAGATTACAGCCTGATAAAATGGCTGATGTAGCTGAGAAACGCGTTGCTGTTATACTAATCACGGTATCGCTCCTATTTCACCCTGTGGTTTGGGTGGCTCTATGTCCCTATGAAGTTGATCTAACGTATCTCTGAGTTGCTGTAGTGTTGGCCAGTGAGATCGCTGACGGCCTGTGAATCCCTCCGCCTGGAACACCTTCTCTTGGGATCAGCTGAGCAGTGCCAGGGACAAGTCTGCCAAGCGACTTTTGAGGTCTCGGCCTGTGGTTTATAGCACTAAGTGTGCTCCTACTAATTGTGAGTTGCCATCTGATTACTAACATTATTTGGTGATAGATGTTATCACACTATGAGGCGCCTCTTTCCTGTCTTATAAGACTATCTGACATCATTATTACCATCTTAGGAGTGCTGCCGTACTGATCCGCTTTACTATCTGACGATAGCTCAGATTGCTGGAAGACAGTGATTTGGATTATCACTTTTACTAAGGACTAAATCACCTTGTTATATTATCATATACACTATATCTCACTGTGATTTTGTATTTTATGCACACCTTTATATGGTTTGATTTATTCCACAACAGAGGTGAATCATATTTTATACAATGTAAAATATTATAAAAAAACTAAAGGAGGATCCTACAGAGGATTTTAAGAAAACTTTACTAAACCTTTTGGAATATGGGGAAAGGGAAGGTATTTTGAATAAAAAGGAAAGACTATACCTGACACCCACACATCCATCTATGCCATTTTATTACCATCTCCCAAAAATTCATAAGAGTATAACTATTCCACCATGAAGACTCATCATATCAGGGACCAATAGCATCACAGACTGACTGTCAGAATATATTGATATGTATTTACAAATATTTGTGAGAGGTCTAATCATATGTCCAAGACACCACAGACTTCTTAAATAAATATTCAGTACAAGTAAAAAAGAAAAAAGAAAATGAATACATATGGCTTTCTTGTGACGTTAGTGCACTATATTCTAATATCCCCCACCATTTAGGAATAGAAGCTGTCCAGTTTTATTTAGTAGAGGACATCTACATACCAGACAAACAGAAGGAATATATAATTGATTTGATTTCTTATATTTTAAAACATAATTATTTTCAATATTTGGATGAGTATTTTTTACAAATTAAGGGAACGGTCATGGGCACCAGATTCGCCCCCAGTTTTGCAAACTTGTACATGGGGAGATTTAAAGATAGATACATCTATCAGTCCCCTTGGAAGGCAAATCTGGTGTTCTATGGCAGCTATATCGACAATCTACTGTTTGCAGGGCCGGTGCTACAATAGAGGCAGGTTAGGCGACCGCCAAAGGGCGCCTCTGCAGGGGGGGCGCGCAAATTTGGTGCATTATTTATTTATTTTTTTAACAGACATATATTTATTTATTTTGCTGCCTAGCATTCATAGTAGGTTAAAAGTTCATCCATCTCACCCCTGATAGACTATACCAAGTACAGGGGGTGTTCGGGATGGCCGGTATGTTCACTACAGTAAGTAATACTGTTAGCGATGACTAACGTGTGCTCCCTATTTTACTTTTAAGTATCTGAGCTCCTTTTCACTCAGCCCACCCCCTCCACACTCCCCCAATTAGACCTGTATCCCCACAAGTGCAGCTCCTACTTCTTCCGTGCCCTTGCACCCACATAGTGTTCAGCATGGAGGAGGACTGGCCAACTCAGAGCTACCCGGGGAGTCTTCTGCAGGACTTGCAGCTACATGTAACTACATAAAGCAGAATAGTTAGTCGTGACGTGAGGAGGTGGAGGAAGAGCTGACTGAAGCGGTGCTTAAGCTCCTGGGAAGCAGATGAGTCAGAGGATCTTTGAGGGGTACTCACAGATGGGAGAGATTGGAGGTGAGACTATCTGACACTAATATAATGAGAAGAGACTTGTTATCCATTGCACTGTGTACATGTTAATCCCAAAGTGGGCGTAATGCAGTCTTATACTTATATATATATATACACATACATATTCATACAAGAGAGGAAAATAACATTATAGTTTACCAGTTTATGGTAAAAAAATGTCTGTTAGGAAATACAATTCTAGCCAACTCAATACTAAAAATAGACTTTTTTTACTCAACCATGTAATCTTTTTAATATCCAAGAGTATTGGAAAATGTCATCCTTGTTTGTATGTGTCTATATATATACAAAATGAAGGATTGATATCCAAAAATGCTTTTATGAAGATTTAACACACTTATAACAAATTTTATAAGTAACATATTTTTAAATGTACAAACACTTAAAGGAACATGATTTAGATAGAGCAGTAACTTTAAATACCTTTCTAATTTACAGCTAATATAAAAATGTATTTGTTCTCTTGGTATCTATTGCTGAAAAGTAGGGGCATAAGCTCAAGAGTTAGCTATAGCTGCTTAATACATTATTAGAACATTTGCAGTAATGGCAGGATATATTATTTCTATGAGGGGGCAGCAAAATGTGTCTTCGCCTGTGTAGCCAAAAATCCTAGCACCGGCCCTGACTGTTTGTGTGGCATGGCACAACGGTCTCAGCAGTAAAATTTGTAGAACATCTGAAGAATAATCCTATGGGGTTACCCTTTACTTCAAACATTCAACAAATGGAGATTTAATTTTTGGACTTTATACTCTCTTGGGATACCAATGGTACTATTAATTCAAGGACATTTTTCAAAAGTGTAGACAGTAACAATTTTTTAGAATTCCAGAATAACTACCAAAAAAGTTGGAAGCTCAACATACCTTTTATTCAATTTAGAAGAATTTGTAGAAATTGTAGTGATTTGAAAAGTTATGATGCACAAAGTAAGATTTTGGAAGATAGATTTTGAGGTAAAGGTAGGATATCCCCGTACACTGATCGAATCTAGTAACCAAAAAGTTAGAGAACTAGATAGAAATATGATGTTAGAATCCAAAAAGATTTAGAATGATTTAAAATTAGCTACAAAACCATCCTTTATCACAAACTACAACTCTAATTATACATTTATAAAGAAGGTTTTATCTAAACGTTGGCCACTTTTATTGAAAGACCCAATATTGAATAAGGTATTGGACATCCAACCAAATGTAATTTTCAAGAGCACCCACTCTCAAACAGAAATTAGATCCTAATAAAGTAGTGTTTAGTAAAAGAAGTATGAGACAGTTCAAGAAGTCCAGACAAACCATAGTGTCAAAGAGAAGGGGTACATTCAAATGTGGACGAAAGAATTGCCTTTTGTGCAAATCAATCACCCATGGGGTGAAATCATACTACACAGGGATCAACTACCCAATTAAAGAACAACTGACGTGCAACTCCAGCTTTGCTATTTATGAGATCCCTTGCAAATGTGGCCTTCAATATTTAGGGCGCACCACTCACAAAATAAAAAGAAGATGGAGTGAGCATCTTAGAAATATTCGTAAAATTTCGTGAAACATGAACTATCTCGCCATTATGCCTCCCAATCATACAAATTAAATTTGCAATGTTAAGATCACACCTCTAGAGCATATACCATCAGGCATCAATAGTTTTACTAAACTTAGACAAAGGGAAACATACTGGGTATACAAGTTCCAGTCATTGATTCCCAATGGACTCAATGAAGAAATAGACTGTGCAGCATTTATAATTTAGTCTTTTAGAGGAAAATATATCTTTAATGGAATATATTTTTACTCTCCTCTTATATTGTTCCTACGCACTTTATTAGTATCACTTTTTGAATATTCACACACATTCACTTAGTCACTTATAAGTCACATATTTTATAGACCGCCATCCCATCCTTCACTTTATTATATTCACACACATCTACTTATTAGTCACATATATATTTTCTAGACCCCTTCCAAATGTTCGTATAGGGAAATTTGTGTATATGCCAATTATATATGTGTTATGCCCTTCTTTATCAGACAGCCTAGACATGATTAGATCATCCCAATACTTTCCAGTTAAACATCTTTTTAGTACACTATCCAACAACTATCATTTTCACATTATGTGAATGTCAGAATGATTTCTCATCTTACATGTTAGGAGATATCCCTAGTGTCAAATCACATTCACCTAGATTATGAGTTTTGCGTTGCTGCTTTTAATGCTGAAAAAAATTGAAATTTCAGCGTAAAAGCAGTAACGCTGCTATTGGGTCGTGTGGGTGTAGCTATACCGCAAGCATTTTAGCCTGTAATGCAATGTCAATCCCGCACTCAAAAAAAATGAAGTTTTTCTGTGGGATTTCCATAGCACCGGTATTACAGGTTGTGCAGTGAGGCTACAATGATTGCGTTACAGCTTATACCGACACGATCCATACCGCCATCTGAGACCAGTAGTTATGGATTTTGTGTACCAAAATGTTTTACAAAACTAATAACTAAAGTGTTACAAAGTACACTAACACCCATAAACTACCTATTAACCCCTAAACCGCCACCCTCCCGCATCGCAAACACTATATTAAACCTATTAACCCCTAATCTGCTGCCCACCCACATCATGACTATTAAATAAACCTATTAATCCCTAATCTGCCGCCCATATCGCCAACACTATTTAAATATATTAACCCTGATTCCCCAGCACCCTGACATTGCCGCCACTAAATAAAGTTATTAACCTCTAAACCTCTGGCCTCCCACATCTCTGCCACTAAATAAACCTATTAACCCTTAAACCGCCGGCCCCCCAAATCGCAAAACACTAAATTAAACTATTAACTCCTAAACCTAACACCCCCTAAATTTAAATTAAAATTACAATATAACTCTATTTAAATAAATAAAAACTTACCTGTGAAATAAATATAAACCTAACATTAAACTTTAAATTAACCTAACATAACTAATCTAATAAAATAAAAAATACTACCAATTAAAATATCTAAATCACAAATTTAAAAAAACCTAACACTAAAAATGTTTTAAAAAAATCTAAATTACAACTAAAAAACCCCAAATCCTACGAAAAATTTTAAGTTTACCAAAAATAATTAACACTAAAATAAAAATAAAAAACACTAAGATTACAAAAAATAAATGAAATTATCAAAAATAAAAACAATTACACCTAATCTAATAGCCCCCCAAATAAAAACACCCCCTAGCTTACAATAAACTACCAATAGCCCTTAAAAAGGCATTTTGTAGGGCATTGCCCTAAAGAAATCAGCTTTTACCTGTAAAAAAATTAAAAAGTCCCCCAAACAGTAAAACCCACCAACTAACCAACCCCCCAAAATAAAAAACCTAAGCTACCCATTGCCCCTGAAGAGGCATTTGTATGGGCATTGCCCTTAAAAGAGCATTTAGCTCTTTTACACTGCCCTTTAAATGGGCATTTAGCTTTTCTTCAAAGCCCAAAGCCCTAATCTAAAAAAAAAACCCACCCAAAACAAAAAACTAACACTAACCCCAGAAGATCTACTCATGGTTTCTGAAGTCCGGACATCCATGTCCATCCAGGCGGCGAGGTCTTCATCCAGGTGGCGAGGTCTTCATCCATCCCGGGGGCGTCTTCTAGCTTGACAAAAAACTAACACTAACCCCAGAAGATCTACTCATGGTTTCTGAAGTCCGGACATCCATGTCCATCCAGGCGGCGAGATCTTCATCCAGGTGGCAAGGTCTTCATCCATCCCTGGGGCGTCTTCTATTTTGATTCCGGCAGCATGGAGTGGAGTCATCCTAGAAGCTGAAGACATCCTGCTTGGAGCATCCCCTTCATATGGTCGCTGCCATACACTGAAGTTGAATTCAAGGTAGCCTTTTCAAAATGGCTTCCATTTTGGCTGATTGGATTCTTCAAATTCAAATCAGCCAATAGGATGAGAGCTTCTAAAATCTTATTGGATGTTAAAAACAGCCAATAGGATTTCAATAGCTCTCATCCTGTTGGCTGATTTAAATTTGAATAATCAAATCAGCCAATAGGAATGCAAGGTACACCATTTTGAAACGGCTACCTTGCATTCAACTTCAGAGTACGGCAGCGACCATATGAAGAGGACGCTCCGTGCAGGATGTCATCGGCTTCCAGGATGGCACCGCTGTGCACTGCCAGGATGAAGATAAGATGCCCTTGGAATGGATGAAGATGTCGCCGCCTGGATGAAGACCTCGTCGCCAGGATGAAGATGGATGTCCGGACTTCAGGAACCGTGAGTAGATCTTCTGGGGTTAGTGTTAGGTATTTTTAATTTTTTGGGGGTGTTTTTTTTTTTAGATTAGGGCTTTGAGCTTTGAAAAAGAGCTAAATGCCCTTTTAAGTGCAATGTTTATACAAATGCTCCTTTAGGGGCAATGGGTAGCTTAGGTTTTTTTTAGAGTTAGGTTTTTTATTTTTTGGGTTGGTTGGGTGGTGGGTTTTACTGTTGGTGGGACTTTGTATTATTTTACAGGTAAAAGAGCTGATTTCTTTAGGGTAATGCCCTGCAAAAGGTCATTTTTAAGGGCTATTGGTAGTTTATTGTAGGCTAGGGGGTGTTTTTATTTTGGGGGGGCTTTTTTATTTTTATAGGGCTATTAGATTAGGTGTAATTGTTTTTATTTTTGGTAATTTATTTTTTATTTTTATTTTTCGTGATTTTAGTGTTAATTATTTTTGGTAAACTTAGATTTTTTTAATTTTTCATAGAATTTGTTTTTTTTAGTTGTATTTTAGATTTTTAATTGTTAGGTTTTTTTAAATTTGTAATTTAGATATTTTAATTGATAGTATTTTTTATTTTATTAGATTAGTTATGTTAGGTTAATTTATAGTTTAATGTTAAGTTTATATTTATTTCACAGGTAAGTTATTATTTATTTAAATAGAGTTCTATTGTAATTTTAATTTAAAGTTAGGGGGGTGTTAGGTTTAGGGGTTAATAGTTTAATTTAGTGTTTTGTGATGTGGGGGCCAGCGGTTTAGGGGTTAATAGGTTTATTCAGTGGCGGAGATGTGGGAACCCGGAGGTTTACGGGTTAATAACTTTATTATAATGGCGGTGATGTTGGGGAGTGGCGGATTAGGGGTTAATAGCTTTTATTAGTGTCGGCGATGTCGGGGGCGGCAGAATAGGGGTTACTAACTTTATTTAGGTGGCGGCGATGTCGGGGAGGTGGATTTAGGGGTGTTTAGACTTGGGGTTTATGTTAGGGTGTTAGGTTTAAACGTAACTTTTTTTCCCCATAAACATCAATGGGGTTGTGTTATGGAGATTTTTCATTCCGCACTTCAGGTGTTAGTTTTTTGTTCTAACACTCACTCCCCATTGATGTCTATGGGGGAAAGCATGCATGAGCACACCAAAGCAGCCCTTGGATTTTGTGCGGTATGGAACTTAACGCAACCATATTGCATGCACAAGGAGGCTTTTCAGAAACTCGTAATGCCAGCGCTATGGAGGGTGAAATAACGCAACTTTTGTTGCATTCGTTTTGCACCCTGTTTAGCACAAAACTCGTAATCTAGGTGATTGAAAATAGCGTGCCACTTTTTTACATATCTTAAGAGATGTCCTTAGTGTTAATTAATTAGGACAATTGCGATACTCTTAGTATTAATTTATTATGATAGATGCGTTCCGCCTTTTTATATATGTTGCAATCTAATCATATATATATAATAGACATACTGGGAGTTACACCACGCCCAGTGTTTACATCACGTGAGCGGACGATTTAGTATCGTGATCACCAAGAAAACAAAAGGATGCATTGTCATTTGGACAAACACAATTTAGATGGAGTTTGTGGTTTCTAAGCATTAATACAAAACGAACATATTAGTTCAATCACATGAAATATTGAGCTTTATAGACCACCGAAAACAATCTAAATTGTGGCGGGAGGGGGAACAAAATCCTTTGTCCACAAGATTCATCCATTTGAATAAAACCACACCACATGATATCCTTTGACCATTGGCGTGTCCGGACTTGTGTCTCTGAGTTTTTTCCAAGGTGTAAGATTTGAAAATAAGATACATTGTGTATATATAGATGCAATTTATTATCCACAGAGTTCAGCAATCATATAGATCTGGTCTTCAGCGTGCAGCTATACAAAATATATTTTTAAACAAATAATAAGCCCAAGTAGAAATAATTTTATATCAAATGTGATCAGTGTATTACAAATCACAGTAGGAGTGTTTTTAATTCCAACAAACAGGTGCCTCTGATGAATTAAAGAATGTGATTGGTAGAATCTTATATAAAAGGTAGCATGGTTTTTATGTTTGTTATGCCTGATGAAACTGCTTGATTAGCAGAGAAACGCATTGCAGCATTTTGGGGCTCTGATTGATCATTTTAACCCCTTGTATCTGTGGACTTTTTAAAGTTTTTTATTATATATACAGTTATATACAGATATATATATATATATATATATATATATATATATATATATATATATTGGATTTTTAAAAAACATCTGTTTTTTGTTTTTAACAGTTGTTATTTTTTGCACATAGTATGGAAACAGGAGCCACTACTTTGACCTTTAACCCCATTGGTGAAACCCATATTGTTGATGAGGATTCAGAAAACACTGATACTTTTGTGTTTACAGACGATGATGCCGAACGGATCAGAAACACTACAGACCTACGTGAGTTGAGAGGGGATACTCCCATTGATGTTTATCACAAATTGTTTAATTGAAATAAATGCAGAATTGATTTTTATCTTCACTCAGTTTATATATCGAATTACCATAGAAATAAACTCATACCTAGAGGGTTTAGAATTACTAATATTCCTACTTTGGGTAGATCTAGAGCAGAATTTTGCAGAAAATGGTGTTGTATTCTAAACAAATGCTCGTATGATTCATTTTACTTACAATTGAGGAAGTGTCTAGACTTGAAAGGAAAATCCAGATAGAGATTGATATTGTTAAAACTGAGAGTTATCAGGTGTTTAGTGAAGATAAAACAGAGAATTGGATTGTGAAACTTGATACACTAGTTAAAAAATATAATAGTGATCTATTAACATTTAAAAATAGAAAACTTTCTACTGTTGAAATGGACTACTGCGAGAAGTGCGTTTACAAATGGCCTTATGGTAAGGAGGAAAGACGTAGAGAATTCAACCCTAGAAGACGCAATTTTAATAGGGGTAGGAACACTATTGACACTATCGATACTAGTAGTGGGGAGTCCTCAGGCAGTGATAGTACCACTAGTAACATTAAAATGGTGGGAGCACAATCCACTATTGGCAACATTTCCACTAGATCTGCTAACAAAACTCCTGCCACCCAGTAAAAAAACTTAGGAGGTCACACACTAGACAAGGGGGGTACAAAAAGAAACCCAACCCAGAAGAGGCAAACATTGTATATAATCTTAGCTCTAGACCTCTGTCTGTGGATGAGACTAGATTACTTAACAGAGGTCTCTCATTTATTCCTACTCCCAGACACGATAGCTTTCAAACAGTGGTGGACATGTATCACTTTCAGCAACAAATTAAATTAAGAGAATTTTTTAAAGACCAGACATCTACACTAATAGATTCTACTTTTAAGGCCCAGTCTAAGTTTGATCCTGTGACATCTAATGCTTTGATTAAAAGCTTCACTAGATTAATACGCTCTGATTGTGAAACTAAGACTGATACTCAGGCTTTTTCTAATATTTCAAACAAGAACAAACATCTCTTGACACTTTGATGAATGATGTAACGATCACTATACGCCCTGACGACAAGGGGGGTGCTATAGTGATCCAGGACTATAGTGACTTTAGACTTGAGGCACTTCGGCAACTTTCTGATAGTTCTACATATAAAAGACTTTCTTCTAACCCTACATGTCAGCTTAAAATTGGGCACTATTATGAATCGGGCACTATTGATGAACTACATTACACTACAAGAGAGTGAATTTTTGACCACTGTTTTTCCAAAAACACCAGTTTTATATCTTTTGCCTAAGATACACAAGTCTATCGCCTGTCCTCCAGGGAGACCCATAGTCTCCGCCAGAGACTCTTTACTATCAGGGATAGCTAAATATGTTGATTTTCAATTACAACAAGTGGTCCAAAATTCATTCTCATTTTTACTGGACTCTTCTACTATGATTAAAAAATTGAATGCTATTGACTCGATTGATGAAACTGATATTCTAGTGACTATGGATGTTGACAGCCTCTATACTGTTATTCCCCATCTTGGGGGTTTGGAGGCTGTCAGATCCATAGTCACGGGAAACCCACATTACAAGGCCCCACCAATAGAGTTCTTATTAGAACTCATGGAACAATGTCGTACAAAAAAATGTTTTCTTTTGAGAACAGCTATTATCTGCAAATAGCTGGCACAGCCATGGGGTTGAACATGGCCCCTGTCTACACTAATATTTACATGTTATGGTATGAAACTGAAATTATGAAACCAATGTTACATCCTAGCATAGGCTTTTCTAGCATATACTTTTATACAAGATACATTGATGATTTGTTTCTTCTATGGAAGGACGACCTTGAAAGTTTAGCTAGTTGGGTTAAACATTTGAACCATATTGATATACCAATTAGGTTTAAAATAGAACACAATTTAAATCTTTAGGTCTGGGAATACATCTATATCCCTGATGTATGATATAATGCTTGCCAAACAAAGTTTACTCTTACTGAGTAAGACCTGCGAGTCTTGGTTACCTTATATGGCAGACATAAACATGGAAAAAGTTACAGCAACCTGCACCATGTTAAGTAAATATCAAATCCCGATGAGTTGGAGGGAAGCACATTTTAAACTTATACATAACTTTTATTTAACTCCGGCCAGGCTCTCAAGATTCTCCCCCCAGCAAAGTATTGTGTGCCCGCGTTGCTCATCGGTGGCAGCAGATCTGGTGCATATGTTTTGGTATTGCCCAAAGATTTCACAGCTCTGGAAGAAGGTGGTTTTCTGGTTTAATAAGTACTATCAATTAAATATTACCCTAGAGCTAGAGAATATACTCCTGTTAAATATCCAGATCCCGGTCTTTCCGGTAGGTGTGACTATACTAAATATTATAATACTGCTAACGAGACATCTAATAGCAAAAAACTGGAAGGCGAAGCGACCTCCCTCATTGAAAGTTGTCATCCAAGAAATTCAAAATCAGATTATTTTTTAATCTTACCATACTAGGTTTCTCACAGAGAAAAAAAATAAAAAATTTTTATTTGGATGGCTGCCTATAATTAAATCTTACCCTATTTGTATTCAAAAGTCTATTCTTTTCCCATTTTTGAGCTCAGAAAGTTTCATGGATCTAGTGCTATTAGGGGATTTTCCTTCTGATTGGATAGCATCTGGTGTAGAGCAATAATAGGTGGTAGCAGTGGGTGGGATTGAGAGAGGAAGCTCTGCTTATTCTTTTTCTCTTTTCCTTATCCCTTTTTTTTTGTGTGTGTTGTTGGTTTAGTTTGGTTTAGGTCGGGTTGGTGTGATTCCAAATAGAGATAAAAATCCCAACATTGTGGTATTAATGAAAATTTTTTGGAAGAGTACTTAATACAATCCTTAAAAGCTTTGTTTAGATCTGAATACAAACATGCATATTATAAACCGGTATAGTATCTGATAAATGTGCGTTGATGTATGTTAGTGTATATTACAATGCTGCCAATTGTATTTTCATTTATTACACCCTGCGTGGTGTTGTATTGTTATGTTTTTCGTTTTTTTATTTTCTGTTCTCACAGTACTACATGTTGGTTATAAATATAAATAAAAAAAAAAAATAGAACACAATTTAAATCAAATTCATTTTTTAGATTTGAATATCTTTAAGAAAAGACAGGAACAGTGTATTAAATTTGGTACTTCCCTCTTTTCAAAACCTACAGATAGGAACTCCCTTTTATTGGCATCCAGCAACCACCCTAAACATCAAAAAATGAGGGTCATCTGCTCTCAACTCACTAGTAGTCAGAAACAATTCCGAACCAGAATTGCTTAGAACTCAACTTGACTTGATGTGTGACAAGTTGGAACAGAGGGGTCATGATAAAAGTGACATCATAACTGCTAGACGTGACCTGGAGAACTATTCACAATCCATGCTACTTACCCCCACTGTAAAAGAACCCACGAAAACTGATCAACTCAACTTCATCACCACATATAGCCCAATGCATCAGACCATACAACAATCCATATGGATCAGATGGGATATTCTGGGGACTGATAAGAATCTTGACAACTGGAGACACAAACCCCCAAGAGTGATGTATCATAGGGCAAGAAACATATGAGATATGCTGGTCAAAACTGATCACAAACAATGTTACCAACAAGAAATGTGGTTGAAAACAAGTAAAGTAGGATGTTACAGTTGTGGGGACTGTGTGACCTGTAATAGCATGCATGTGGGTGACTCTTTCCGACATCTACATAAGAATAAGCGATATTCCATAAGATATAGGCTCACATGCAGCAGTACCTATGTCATCTATATTCTTACATGTCCATATTCCCTTTTCTACGTAGGGAAAACGACCACTTCTTTTAAAGATAGAATGGCAAATCACATGTTCTCAATTAGAGAGGCGCTGAAAAATGGAAAGTTTGATCTCCCTGTGGCACGCCACTTTGTCACACAAAAACACAATTTGTCAAGTTTGTGCAGCATGATCATTGACCATATCCCCCCACAGAGGAGGGGTGGAGATCGCTCAAAGGTGCTACTGCAATTGGAATCAAGGTGGATCTATATGCTCGATACAGTATCCCCTAAGGGCATAAATATTAAACTGGACTTTGGACTATTTATTGGTTAAACAAAGGAATTACATCCTATGGAGCAGTTTGGGTCTTGGGATGATGAATCTGCCCCCTACAGGACCCATTTCTATCCTCCTGTGTTTCCTTTTATTATGTGCAACTTACCATCATTTCTAAGTAATGTGACTATCATTTTAACTAATTGCTTACCCATGACACAGACTTTTTTTCATCTGTGACTTTATGTCTTTTAATTCTGTGCATGGAGACCCTTCCATATGAATATTTGTCACTCTACCTACCTATCGTAAATTTTCACCTAATATCACTTTATACTTCAACTTATGATTTTTCCTACTTTTAACAGTGAAATGGCTGCCAGTTAGTGAAATTTATAAGATGATTGGAGTCACCCGCTACATGTGGGACATGAAGATGGAGCAAGCTCTTCCTGAGGAAACACTGTTGCTTATGACCGTGTTATTGACATCCATCATTTCATACTCTACAATGAATTATGGCATAGTACACGCCCAGGATGACCTTTGTCAGTGAGGCGTAACCATATCTCTGTGTCATTAGATATGCAATCCAGCTACGAGGTGTATTAAGCAAAGTGATTGGATTTCGAGGTATATGATGAATGGAGTCACCCGCTATATGTGGGGCATGAAGATAGGAAAGTTCTCCTTGAGGCAACATTATGGCTTATGCGATACAACTGTGAAAAAGGGAACAGCGCAAAAGGACCAGATTCAAGGTAGTAGTTTATTCATATAAAAGAGACACAACAGCACATACCCTACTTACAAAAAGTAAGTTAAAATGAGCCTTTCACAGTCAATGATGTGAACATATATACAGTCCGGACAAGCAAATCCCACAGCTGACTCGTACGTCTCACCGGCATTTCCATGACCGCACACAGCTGAGACCAGAGCAGGGAGCTTTCTCCAGTACTTCACGATTGGTCCACAGAGCTCAAAGCGTTTCCCCGGAGTACGCCTGGGCTTTTTCAAGAGCAAGATGATCAATGGAAGCAAGCGTGACTATTTCAAGCCTATACTTCTTCCTGATTGGATATTATGTTTAACCAATCCAGTTACGCTTAATGCACACACCCTCATTTTGACGTGAATTCATATAAGGAGGATAACAATAAAATACATGGATAAAATACACAGAAAAAACAATCCATTACTGGCAATACTTAAAAAACACCTGATATCCCAAAACAGGCTACAAAATACATAGAAAAACAATGTACAATCAATACATATACACGTACGGCTTATATGATTAACAGGTAAAATGTTAAAACATTTGAATAACACGAAGTTAAAAATGCTTTGCATTTGAGAAAAAGAAACTTTTTACATTTTATAATAACAACTTCATAAACAATTTATAACACCTTTAAAACACGAATTCATTATTTTAAAATGCAAACATCTCATGTATACACATCTTAGGACATAATTATGAATGTAATTATAAGCTTATGCAGACGGAAAAGAAATATACATAACATTTAAAAATAATTTCATAAAAGCAATCTAAAATTATTTCTAGTCCTGATGAACATACAGAAATAAAAATATGTTGAAAAATTTATGTATTTTTCCTGAAACAAAAAGGGAGACTTCAATTAATTGTCATTATAATACAATGCATGTTTATGTAACAACCCAGAAACACATGCCTATAGCATAGGAAGAAAAAGGAATAATAAGTTACAAAAAAGCTTGTATATCTAGATCAATGCTAAGGCCAGAAGGGTTTAAACTTTTCAATTTATAGATCCATTCTGTTTCTCTTTGTCTTTAGATTATTAGCCTATTGCTATTATTTGGAGGTATCCAATCTATTATTTGAACCTCCAGACCCCTTGGATCACTACCATGAACCAGAGAGAAATGTTTTGGTACACTATGCTTTTTAAACCCATTTTTTATTTTATACAGATGTTCATTAAACCTCGTTCTAGTCTTCCGTTTGGTACGCCCAATGTAAATTAGCTCACATTTACACCGTAACAAATACACAGTGTAAGTTGTTTCGCAATTATATCTGTGTCTAATTTCAAATTGTTCAGTACCATCGGAATTACTGAACCCATTTCCTCTTTTGACATATGTGCACATATTGCATTTACTTTTGTTGCACTTATATATGCCTGTAGGAAGGGATAACCAGTTGCTTAGGGTATTTTTCTTGTCATTTAACTTCAATTCTCCATTTTCACTCTTCCTCAGTTTGCTTGGGGCTAGATGGTTTTTCAAATTTTTTTTTTTCTAAAGTTAATCAGTGGTTTATCTCCAATTGCCTCTCCCAAAATGGGGTCTGATTTAAGTATACCCCAATGTTTTTTCATTATCTTCTTAATAACACCAGCCCCTTCACTATATGTTGTAATGAGGCGTACTTGATTATCTTTATTTATATTATTACTTGAATTTTTGCTAATATTTCTCAAAAGTTTCACCCTATACAAGTTTCTGGCTCTCAATTTTGCTATAAAATGTTGGCATATGAGGGGGCAAATGTTGTCCCCATTGCCGTTCCTTTGAGCTGTAAATAAAAAGTATCCTCAAATTCAAAATAATTGTGAGAAAGAATAAATGAAATAGAATCCAAAATAAACTGTAGGTGTATATCAGGAATATCACAGCTCAATGGAACGGCAATGGAGACAACATTTGCCCCCTCATATGCCAACATTTTTATGGATTGTTTTGAGAAGGAATATATATGGAATAATAATCCGTTTGAAAATAACATCGTTAAGTACTACAGATACATTGACGATGTAATCATTTTATGGAAAGGCTCTTCTGTGTCCCTCTCACAGTTTTCTGCGTATATTAATAAAAACTATTTTGACTTAGAATTCAGTGGCACATGCTCACAAGACAGTATTGCATTTTTGGATATTAGTCTTATGAAGGACCCAATAGACAATAGGGTTATAGTGAAAAATCACAAGAAAACAGTTGATAGAAATAGTTTTGTCGATGCCAGGAGTGGTCATCTAAAAAATTGGAAAACAAATATTCCAGTCAGTCAATACAATAGAATCAGGAGAAATTGTTCAAAATTATCTGATTTTGAAAGAGAGGCTGAGGATTTAGATAAAAAATTTATTGAAAAGGGGTACAAGAATGAAGAACTTAAAGTAGCAAAATTGAGAGCCAGAAACTTGGATAGGGAGAAACTTTTGAAAAATATTAGCAAAAATTCAAGTAATAATATAAATAAAGATAATAAAGTACGCATCATAACAACATATAGTGAAGGGGCTGGTGTTATTAAGAAGATAATGAAAAAACATTGAGGTATACTTAAATCAGACCGCATTTTGGGAGAGGTAATTGGAGATAAACCACTGATTACCTTTAGAAAAAATAAAAATTTGAAAAACCATCTAGCCCCAAGCAAACTGAGGAAGAGTGAAAATGGAGAATTGAAGTTAAATGACAAGAAAAATACCCTAAGCAACTAGTTATCCCTTCCTACAGGCACATATAAGTGCAACAAAAGTAAATGCAATATGTGCACATATGTCAAAAGAGGAAATAGGTTCAGTAATTCCGATGGTACTGTACAATTTGAAAATAGACACAGATGTAATTGCGAAACAACTTACACTGTGTATTTGTTACGGTGTAAATGTGAGCTAATTTACATTGGGCGTACCAAACGGAAGACTAGAACGAGGTTTAATGAACATCTGTATAAAATAAAAAATGGGTTTAAAAAGCATAGTGTAACAAACCATTTCTCTCTGGTTCATGGTAGTGATCCAAGGGGTCTGGAGGTTCAAATAATAGATTGGATACCGCCAAATAATAGCAATAGGCTAAGAACCTTAAGACAAAGAGAAACAGAATGGATCTATAAATTGAAAAGTTTAAACCCTTCTGGCCTTAACATTGATCTAGATATACAAGCTTTTTTGTAACTTATTATTCCTATTTCTTCCTATGCTATAGGCATGTATTTCTGGGTTGTTACATAAACATGCATTGTATTATAATGACAATTAATTGAAGTCTCCCTTTTTCGTTTCAGGAAAAATACATACATTTTTCAACATATTTTTATTTCTGTATGTTCATCAGGACTAGAAATGATTTTAGATTGCTTTTATGAAATTATGTTTAAATGTTATGTGTATTTCTTATCCGTCTGCATAAGCTTATAATTACATTCATAATTATGTCCTAAGATGTGTATACATGAGATGTTTGCATTTTAAAATAATGAATTCGTGTTTTAAAGGTGTTATAAATTGTTTATGAAGTTGTTATTATAAAATGTAAAAAGTTTCTTTTTCTCAAATGCAAAGCATTTTTAACTTCGTGTTATTCAAATGTTTTAACATTTTACCTGTTAATCATATAAGCCGTACGTGTATAGGTATTGATTGTACACTGTTTTTCTATGTATTTTGTAGCCTGTTTTTGGGATATCAGGTGTTTTTTAAGTATTGTCAGTAATGGATTGTTTTATCTGTGTATTTTATCCATGTATTTTATTGTTACCCTCCTTATATGAATTCACGTCAAAATGAGGGTGTGTGCATTAAGAGTAACCGGATTGGTTAAACATAATATCCAATCAGGAAGAAGTATAGGCTTGAAATAGCAACGCTTCCTTCCATTGATCATCTTGCTCTTGAAAAAGCCCAGGCGTACTCCGGGGGAAACGCGTCAAGCTCTGTGGACCAATTGTGAAGTACTGGAGAAAGCTCCCTGCTGTGGTCTCAGCTGTGTGCGGCTGTGGAATTGCCGGTGAGACGTACGAGTCAGCTGTGGGATTTGCTTGTCCGGACTGTATATATGTTCACATCATTGACTGTGAAAGGCTCATTTTAACTTACTTTTTGTAAGTAGGGTATGTGCTGTTGTGTCTCTTTTATATGAATAAACTACTACCTTGAATCTGGTCCTTTTGCGCTGTTCCCTTTTTCACAGTTGTATCGCATTGCTTACTCATCCGGTGTGGGGAGAAAGACACAGGACAGAGAGTGGCTGCATTAGGACAGGTTGAAATTGACTTGATCACTGCAAACAGACAAACGTATTTTGGTGGAACTGGCTATATCCCCCAACTCACCCTAGGGGATCTTTGGGCAGTAAGACCTTATACTGTACATGATTAACTTTTGTTGCATTTATTTCGTTCTTTTATGTTGAAGCGCTGCTATTTACATTTGTTTCTTAACATTATGGCTTATGACCATGTGATTGACATCCATCCTTCCATACTATACAATGACCAACGGCATAGATTACGCCCATGATGACGTCTATCGGTGGAGCGTAACTACACTTCAACATCACTGGATATGCAAATTAGCCATGCGGTTTATTCCGTGAAGTGATTGAAGCTTGATGTATATGATGCTGACCAATTAGAGTACACTGCGTGGCAAAAGGACGTGCATGTAGCTAACGCTCTCATGACACAGGTGTTCTCATTTTACTAGTGACTATTCATTTGTGAAGGGTATAAATTAACTGAGATTAGAAACACAGGCTCCCTATACTGTATGCATTTCTAGAAACTTTCATTAAGTGGGATAGCCAAAGACTTAAGCTCAGATGAAAAGAGACAATTGCACATGGACTGCATTTTGACCTGCTGAAGGCCTTTGTAACTTCAGGTCACGGGCGTATAAGTGCCACAGCTGTCCTTAAAGATATACTGTAGTTACGCTGTTTTCTTTCTTTATTCTTTTGGATTTTGTTTGTTTTACACTCTGTTGATGTGAAAATTTAATAAAAATTGAATATATAAAAAAAAAAATTAACTGAGATTAAATGGATTTTATACTTTTTTGGGGAGGCATCACACTGAGGATGCACTGACTTTGGGACTCTCTCTCTTCTGGGATCATTTAATAAAGGTGCCAGTACCGCACCGAAACATCATGCAATTTCCCTTTGTTTTTAACATGTAAAATTAAAAGTTATTTTTTACTTTTCTACTAAACCGGTGAGTGCAGTCTTTCTTGGAACATTGTACTATTTTTGACCCATGCACCCTGACAGCTGCTGTATTATTTAAATAGAAGTGCAAGCCCTTTGGGAATATATATATATATATATATATATATATATATATATATATATATATACTGTATATATACAGTTTTTTTTATACATAAACCTTAGTGCCTTATTTGAATTTTGTCTGCTGGACTCTTTGAAAGAAGCTGTCAGCCAGGACCCAGTGAGCTAGAGCACTGTGAGTCTCCAGAACGCCCCCAACAGCACAATAGAGTTCTGCCACAATTTGTGAGTACCTTGTGTATCTTCACCTCTTAAAGGTCATTATGTCACTTATTTTAGCACATGAAGCGCCCTCTGTTTTGTATGCCTAAGATAACATTTGTGTTTATATTTTTTTATTTTATTTTCTGAACAGATCAACAAATCACAAATAGAGGTTTCAGTCTAGTATGGGTCAGGCAAAGGGCCAATTTATGTTTGTCCTATCACCTTATGTTGCTAGATTACCAATGACTATTTGCATATGTATATACGCTTACACATATATGAATAGTTTGTTTTATGTAATGGTGCAAAGATAGGCATCCTATAGTCATTTCCACATCACATCTGAGCTAGTGGCTTGTCATTTGGGACCCAGGGAAAGCACTCTAAATCCTAGAATAGACAATGCAAACAATCCAGGCTCTTGTCACTTATTATTTACCTCCACAAATCCTGTTTTATGTCACTTGTTCTGTAGCCCATGAATTTAATATATTTTCAGCTGCTGCTAGTAATGTGTAAATATGATTTGACTTAACTGAATTTTCAGCTTTGGAATAGGGATTTTTTAGTCTAATATATGAGCTGTTCTTAAAAAGTACAAGATGTTTTGAACATAACGGGAGGAATTTTATTAGTAGTACATAATGACACTAATTCATGATACAAAAAATACTGATACATAACACAGACTAAATAAATCACATTGTTACAAGTTAAAGGATGCATGAAAGTATCAGCATTATTAGTATGAGTCAGTCTGCATTGTATACTAGCTCTTTGTTTTATCCTGAATTCTCTTCCTCTTGCTCGCTCATGCTCTCTCTGGCCCCCTTTATCTTTTTATCTCTATCCCCTGCTCTTTTGCTAAAGATAGTAGCTTATAGCTGCTTACAGTGAGACCCATAATTACTAGTTTTATTTATTTATGTTCCCATTCTCTCATTCTAGCTCTCTTCTGCTTTATATCACACATGCTCTCGTCTTGCTACACTGCTCTTTCCTTCTTTCTCTGACGGTTTTCTCTTCCCTTTGCCCCATCCTAATCACATTCTATTTTGTCTGTTCTGCTTTCTTTTCCTTTGGCTCATGTCTGCTTCTCTCCCTCTAGATCCCTTCTGCTCTTGCCAAACCCTTCTCTTACTTTGCGGCTATCGTTTCCGCTTGTTTACTTTGTCTGCCTTTGCTCTCTCTTTCTGCCTATTACTCCCTCTAACTTCATGAGTCTCATTCATTTGTCCACCTTGCACCCTCTTTTCCTCACTTCTTCTCTCATGGTCCATTATGCTCTTTTATTTCCCCCCTTGTTTCTCCCTTTTTCCTCTCACATTTGTAACTCCTGTGTTCCCTCTTTCATGCTCCCTCTTTCTCCTTTTTTGCAATATCTCTCTTCTTTCTCTTCCTTATCTCTCTGTCCCTATCATTTTAGCTCCTCTCCCTTCATACCTCAATTTTCTCTTCTACCTTGTGGCCTCCTCATGGTCTTTTTGCCCCGTAAAAATAAAGCATGGGTCAAAAAGAAGAAGCAATGTCTGTGGGTAGGACAGGTCCTGTTTGAGTTGATGACCAATATATAGCTCCAACAGGTGAGTCTGGCTCTAGTTGTTCTACTTACTAAAGTTATAAAAAGCTTTGTCCTTTGGTCTTGCATATCTCTGGTTTCAGCAGCTTATGCTGCATACAATTAATGCTCCATCTACTGTTTTGTTAGCACCACTAATCTATAGGTCATTTATTTCTAGTTCTATATAAGATAAAGTAAACTTCTATGTGTGGTCAATATAATTCAAGCTACTGACAACAGGTACAGCATCTTAAAAAGAATATAGGGTATAGTATTAATTTTGTAGAATTTTCATGTTGACTGCAAATAGCTAGAAATTGTGTAAAATGCAGTAAATTATAATTAAATCATAATTATTTTAATTGCTTATTGCCTATTTCATTATGTTTACAATACAATCAAATTTACTATTTTATTAATATTTTTTTCCACTTTGGTTTAGGGATTTTTTTTTATGCCAGATCACATATTTGATACAGAATTGTTTTTAAGTCTTTTTCAGTTTTCTTTTTTTTTCTTGTTTGGTCAAAGTCTCAGCTGGTAATTCTGATGCATGCATACTAAAATCAAAATGCTTTCATAGAAGAGAATTGTTACTAGGAAGACACAGTGAGAATAGTCACACTGTTTGTTCTTTGCTTTCTGTACACTTTCTGGCACCCCAGCAATAGCTCTGAAATTGCAAGCAACGTTAGTAAAAAAAAACAAAAACAATATTTGCACAACATCAAAAAGAAAATAAGCATGAAAAAAGAGAAATATTTTTAGCTCATGACCCAGAACATCTGAAAGGTTCTTTTTCTAATCACTTTGTTCTTACTGAAGTCACAGCTGTTCACTAAAAGGGATAGACTAAAAGCAAATATAAATGTATAAAACTTTGTTCATGAAAAGTAATTTAGTTAAAATCAAGGCAGAAAAGAAAAGTGGCCAAATAATTAAAAAGCTTAATTTTATATACTTCTTAGGAATTCAAAACATATGAAAGCAATATAAAACGAAAAAGCAGCTGTAGCCAGCATTTTAAGAACCTTATTCATAGTTTTTCATAGAGTGTACATTAGAAGTACCTTCAATAATGTTTATTTTATTGAAATTTGTTAGTGTGATCTCCTTGGGTTTGTTATACTGAATGAATAATGCAATATGTGTGTGCCAATCAAAAATGACTCTTGCATGATATGTTTTTCATGGTACAGAATACACAGCTGCAAGATACATTTATAATTATTTTAAACTAAAGGTACTATTATGACTGATAGCTACTAGCAACTAAAAATTATGGCCTAGATTTAGAGTTTGGCGTTAGCTGTGAAAACCAGCGTTAGAGGCTCCTAACGCTGGTTTTAGGCTACCTCCGGTATTTGGAGTCATTAAAAAAAGGGTCTAACGCTCACTTTTCAGCCGCGACTTTTCCATACCGCAGATCCCCTTACGTAAATTGCGTATCCTATCTTTTCAATGGGATTTTTCTAACTCCGAGTTAGGATCAGCCAATCGGATGGATCAGCCAATCGGATTGAACTTGATTCTGATTGGCTGATTCCATCAGCCAATCAGAATATTCCTACCTTAATTCCGATTGGCCTATCAGCCAATCGGAATTCGAGGGAAGCCATCTTGGATGACGTCATTTAAAGGAACCGTCATTCGTCGTTCAGTCGTCGGCCAGGATGGATGTTCCGCGTCGGAGGTCTTCAGGATCCTGCCGCTCCGCTCCGGATGGATGACAATAGAAGATCCCGCTTGGATGAAGACTTCAATCGGATGGAAGACTTCTTCTGCCCCGCTTGGATGAAGACTTCAGCCGGATCATGGACCTCTTCAGCCCCCCACTTGGGCTTGGATCAGGACATCGGAGGAGCTCTTCTGGATCGATCGGTGAACCTGGTATGGTGAAGATAAGGTAGGAAGATCTTCAGGGGCTTAGTGTTAGGTTTATTTAAGGGGGGTTTGGGTTAGATTAGGGGTATGTGGGTGGTGGATTGTAATGTTGGGGGGGGTATTGTATGTTTTTTTTTTACAGGCAAAAGAGCTGAACTTCTTGGGGCATGCCCCGCAAAGGGCCCTGTTCAGGGCTGGTAAGGTAAAAGAGCTTTGAACTTTAGTAATTTAGAATAGGGTAGGGCATTTTTTTATTTTGGGGGGCTTTGTTATTTTATTAGGGGGCTTAGAGTAGGTGTAATTAGTTTAAAATTGTTGTAATATTTTTCTTATGTTTGTAAATATTTTTTTATTTTTTGTAACTTAGTTCTTTTTTATTTTTTGTACTTTAGATAGTTTATTTCATTGTAGTTATTTGTAGGTATTGTATTTAATTTATTTATTGATAGTGTAGTGTTAGGTTTAATTGTAGATAATTATAGGTATTTTATTTAATTAATTTATTGATAGTGTAGTGTTAGGTTTAATTGTAACTTAGGTTAGGATTTATTTTACAGGTAATTTTGTAATTATTTTAACTATTTTAGCTATTAAATAGTTCTTAACTATTTAATAGCTATTGTACCTGGTTAAAATAAATACAAAGTTACCTGTAAAATAAATATTAATCCTAAAATAGCTATAATATAGTTATAATTTATATTGTAGCTATATTAGGATTTATTTTACAGGTAAGTATTTAGCTTTAAATAGGAATAATGTATTTAATAAGAGTTAATTAATTTCGCTAGATTAAAATTATATTTAATTTAGGGGGGTGTTAGTGTTAGGGTTAGACTTAGCTTTAGGGGTTAATACATTTATTAGAATAGCGGTGAGCTCCAGTCGGCAGATTATGGGTTAATAATTGAAGTTAGGTGTCGGCGATGTTAGGGAGGGCAGATTAGGGGTTAATACTATTTATTATAGGGTTAGTGAGGCGGATTAGGGGTTAATAACTTTATTATAGTAGCGCTCAGGTCCGCTCGGCAGATTAGGGGTTAATAAGTGTAGGCAGGTGGAGGCGACGTTGTGGGGGGCAGATTAGGGGTTAATAAATATAATATAGGGGTCGGCGATGTTAGGGCAGCAGATTAGGGGTACATAGGGATAATGTAAGTAGCGGCGGTTTACGGAGCGGCAGATTAGGGGTTAATAATAATATGCAGGGGTCAGCGATAGCAGGGGCGGCAGATTAGGGGTTAATAAGTGTAAGGTTAGGGGTGTTTAGACTCGGGGTACATGTTAGGGTGTTAGGTGCAGACGTAGGAAGTGTTTCCGCATAGCAAACAATGGGGCTGCGTTAGGAGCTGAACGCTGCTTTTTTGCAGGTGTTAGGTTTTTTTTCAGCTCAAACAGCCCAATTGTTTTCTATGGGGGAATCGTGCACGAGCACATTTTTGAGGCTGGCCGCTTGCGTAAGCAACTCTGGTATTGAGAGTTGAAGCTGCGTTAAATATGCTCTACGCTCCTTTTTTGGAGCCTAACGCAGCCTTTATGTGGACTCTCAATACCAGAGTTATTTTTATGGTGCGGCCAGAAAAAAGCCAGCGTTAGATTTTCGGGTCGTTACCGACAAAACTCTAAATCTAGCCGTATGTGATTTACTGGTAAGCACTTTGGACACCTATTGGTAGACCATGATATAACTTTTTAACATAAATTCAATGTGCAGGTTCTCTCAACTTCTGTTGCCCAATGTAGTCTGCCCATGCTTAACCACCTCCCGCAGCTCCTGCATCAGCTGTGCTCTAATAGAAACTCAAAGTCCATTGGGAGGCAGATACATGTAAAAGTTAGGTCGTTAAAGGGACAGTCAACACCAGAATTTTTGTTCTTTAAAAAGATAGATAATCCCTTAATTACCAATTCCCCAGTTTTGCATAACCAACACAGTTATAATTATACACGTTTTACCTCTGTAATTACCTTGTATCTAAGCCTCAGCAGACTGCCCCCTTATTTCAGTTTTTTTGACAGACTTGCAGTTTTGCCAATCAGAGCTGTCTCCATGGTAAATTCACGTGCGTGAGCTCAATGTTATCTATATGAAACACATGAACGAATGCCCTCTAGTGGTGAAAAACTATCAAAATACATTTAGATTAGAGGCGGCCTTCAAGGTCTAAGAAATTAGCATATGAACCTCCTAGGTTTAGCTTTCAACTAAGAATACCAAGAGAACAAAGCAAAATTGGTGATAAAAGTAAATTGGAAAGTTGTTTAAAATTGCATGCCCTATCTGAATCATGGAAGTTTTTTTGGACTTGACTGTCCCTTTAAGAAATAACTCTCAAATGGCGATATACAATCTGTCAGCTAAGTGCTTTGACACATCCAAGAAAATACTTCCTTGTGATCAAGTCATAAATATTAAAACATAAGTTTTATTTAAAAGTAAAAAGTAAGATCCACAGACCTGGAAGTTGTCAGTAAGTACTGTGCACTGGTTACAAATACCTCCGACACTCATGATGCATCACCAGATGCGTTTCGCCATAGCTTTATCGATGGTGACTGATAGTCTGACTAAAAACGCCAGCTTTTAAATATCGCTCCGATCACGTGACCTCCTGCCCGAAAACCGGAAGTTACGTGTCAGCGATATTTCTACCAATTGGAAAAAATGGCAAGAAATACTAAGCAGTAGCTAGGCAGAATATCTGTCAATACAGCATAAACATTGATACAAAATTGTTGATCATTCGATCTATTCAACTGCAACATATTTGAACTTTCCTATTATATACATAACCTGTCATAATGGGAGATACAGGAAAGTTAATTACAATCTGTTTTAAATTCTTGCTAAACATTTTGTACATCTTAATTAAAATTCTTCAAATATTAAACATTTTTAATGTCTAATTTTTATTTATTTTGAGAACGAACTAATCTAGAGATTATTTTACGCTTTATGTATTTTATACAGATCTTTGTCAGACCTTTTTCAGAACCTTCTCAGAACTTTTTTCAGAATTTTTTTTTCCCCTCAGAAACTTGCTCTTATTTATACAATTGCATATGTCTTATTTATTTATTTGTTTTCCTTTAGTTAATGTGCTATATAAAATAATATAGATAAAGATAAAGATGGATCTACTAAATAGGGAATGACTTCTCTTAAATAAATAGATAGATGCAGTATTATAAATGTATTGATATTATTCTAGAAAAAGCTTATACCCTAGAAAAAGGTCCACATCCCATCTCACATTTATTCCATTAGGTTATTTTGTTTGCAAAAAGAATATCCATTTTTTCTCTTTGAATAACAATTCACTAAACCTATTACCTCCCCTTTTGGGATTTTGGAAGATAGTCTATGGCCTGTATTTGAATGCTTTGGTTGGGTTTTGATGTTTACAAAACTGTTTAGCTACTCTGGTTTTAGGAGTATCACTCTATATGTCATTTAGATGTCCCCTTGCTCTATCTTTTAACATACGACCAGAGCATCCTAAGTATTGTTTTTTTTTTTTTTGCAAACTGAACAGGTGATTAGATAAACTACATATTTAGATGTACAAGAATACCTTATTTTACATTCCTTATTCGTAGTTGAGGAGATAAAGGTGTCCCCGGCTTTGATGTACATACAAGTAAGGCATGGATGATGATCACATTTAAAACCGCACTTTTTTGATAGCCAAATTTCCTTAGCTTGATTCCTTCCCTTAGTAGTATATACACACTCAATCACTTTATCGCCTATTGTTGGTGATCTCTTAGCTATATATGTACAACCACTAGACAGAATTACTTTTAGAGTAGAGTCTGTCTGTAATATATTTAGATTAATTTTTATGATATTTGTTATCTTATTAAACTGTTTACTGTATGCTGTTATGAAGTTTTTCCACTGTTGTGTAGTGTTAATTTTTTGTTGTTTCTCTTTTTCTTTTTTCTTTTTAATAGTGACTTTCTGTTCCTTTCTCTCACTTCTCTCTGAATTGTTGTCAATTTTTCTGCAATATAGCCCCTTTCTGTCAATCTTTTAATCAATTGATTTGAATGTTTTTCATTAGCCTCTAATGTGGTACAATTTCTTCTTATTCAGATAAATTGACCCTTAGGGACTCCTCTCTTTAAATGTTATGGATGACACAAATCTGAACGTAGTATAGTTTTACCTGTTATTTCTTTTCTATACAGTTTAGTTTCAATTCTTTGATTATCTAGATCTCCTGACAGGCTTATGTCCAAATATTTGATAGTGTTGCCATTGTATTCCCATGTAAATCTCAGATTATAGTTATTATTATTGAAGTAAGAGATACAATCTTGTGCCACTTCTTCTCTAACCTAACATATAATTAACAAATCATCAAAATACCTGGTATACAAGACAATACTATCTGCAAATACATTTCTGGATGTAAAGATATACTGTGACTCAAACCAGCCTAAAAATATATTTGCATACGATGGGGCACATTTTTCCCCATCGCCGTGCTGTATTGTTGCAAATAGTGCTGGACGTCAAATTGAAAGAAGTTGTGGGTTACTAGAAAGTTTAACACATCTACTATATAGTCTATCAGCTCTTCTGGATACATTGTATAAGCACCCAATGTGTGTCTCACTGCCTTGAGACCCAGGACGTGTGGAATACACAAATACAGAGAGCTGACATCTACAGTAAGCCATGCTGAGTCTGGTTCCCACTTTACATTTTTGATTTTGTTTAATAAATGTGTGTTGTCTCTCAAATATCCAGGTAACTGAGAGTAACACATGGTTGTAACACATTGTCTACTCATTCTCCTACCCCTGAAACTATGGGTCTTCAAGGTGGTTTTAGGGAGTCTTTATGGATTTTAGGTACAAGTCTGACATTTGGTACTATAGGATTCTCTTGTATTAGGTACTCAGTTCTTCATCTAAAATATCTAAATGTATACCTTTATCTATTAAGTGGACAATACCTTCCTTTATTGTCTCTGTTGGATCATATTTTAATTTCATATATGTGCCTGTGTCACTAAACTGTCTCTGTGCTTCTAGATAATAATAATCTTGCTTGTTCTGTACTATTTTAGAGCCACCCTTGTCTGTCTGAGTTATTATTATTTCTTTATTGGACATCAGTTTCTCTAATGCTATTCTCTCTTTTCTGGTTAAATTATCTTTATTTTACCTATTACCACCTTGGGCAAGGCCTTCTTTGAAGTTATTAGAATTTACTTCTATTTTTTTAATACACTGTTTATCTTTCTATGGATTTCAATCTCTTCAACCTCTATATTTGATTCTAGCTGTAATTCTAAAAGAGACTGCCCTGCACAAAGATCTTCAAATCTCAGACTTTCTTTTATTGAGTTATGATCGTTTGTTTTTCTATGGTATGACTTATTGCCTATGTCTTCCAAGACTGTATCATGATCAAAGAAATGCTTTGTCAAGATTATTTTTCTCAAAAACAGCCAGATTACGAGTTTTGAGCGCTATAAAACACGAAAGCGTTGTTATTTCACCTCCCTATAGCGCTGCTATTACAGGTTTTAAAAAAGCAGGCTTGTGCAGGTGATATGGTGGCGTTGAGCTCCATACCGCACCGAAATACAAGTGCTGCTTTGACATGCTTGTGCACGATTTCCCCATAGACATCAATGTGGAGAGCCGGCAACAAAAAAAAAAGCCTAACACCTGCGATTGCAGAATGAAAATCTCCATAATGCAGCCCCATTGATGTCTATGGGGAAAGAAAAAGTTATGTTTAAACCTAACACCCTAACATAAAAACCACGTCTAAACACCCCTAATCTGCCGCCCCTAACATCACCGCCACCTACATTACAGTTATTAACCCCTAATCTGCCACCCCCGATATCGCCTATACCTACATACAGTTATTAACCCCTAATCTGCTGCCCCTAACATTGCCACCACCGACATGACACTTATTAACCCGTAATCTGCCGCCCCTAATGTCGCTGCCACTATACTAAAGTTATTAACCCCTAAACCTCTGGCCTCCCACATCACTAACACTACATAAATAATTTAACCCCTAAACTTAACCCTAACGTAACCCTAACCCTAAGCATAACCCTAACCCTAACACCCCCTAACTTAAATATAATTACAATAAATCAAAATTAAATTTACAATTATTACCTAAATAATTCCTATTTAAAACTTGTAAAATAAAACTTAAGCTAGCTACAATATAACTAATAGTTACATTGTAGCTATCTTATGTTTTATTTTTATTTCACAGCTAAGTTTGTATTTATTTTAACTAGGTAGACTAGTTAATAAATAGTTATTAACTATTTACTAACTACCTAGTTAAAATAAATACAAATTTACCTGTAAAACTAAACCTAACCTGTCTTACAATAAAACCTAACATTACAATAAAATAAAATTACATTAAATTAATTAAATACAATGATCTAAATTACAAAAAAAATAAACACTAAATTACACAAAATAAAATACAAAATTATCAAAAATAAAAACGAATTACACCTAATCTAATAGCCCTATCAAAATAAAAAAGCCCACCCAAAATAAAAAAAAGACTATCCTACACTAAATTGCCAATGGCCCTTAAAAGGGTCTTGGGCATTGCCCCAAAGAAATCAGCTCTTTTACCGGTAAAAAAGAATACAAACAACCCCCCAACAGTAAAACCCACCACCCACACAACCAAACCCCCCCAAATAAAAACCTATCTAAATAAACCTAAACTAACCATTGCCTTGAATAGGGCATTTGGATGGGCATTGCCCTTAAAAGGGCATTTAGCTCTTTTACATTGCCCAAAACCGTAATCTAAAAATAAAACCCACCCAATAAACCCTTAAAAAAACCTAACACTAACCCCCGACGATCCATCCTCCCGACCGGACATCCATCCTCATCCAGGCGGCAGAAGTCTTCATCCAAGCGGGCAGAAGTCCTCCTCGAAGCCAGCAGAAGTCTTCATTCAAGCGGGCAGAAGTCTTTATCCAAATGGCATCGTCTATCTTCATCCATCTGGCGTGGAGCATCCTCTTCTTACGAAATACACTGGAAAATGAAGTTTCCCTTTAAGTGATGTCTTCCAAGATGTTGTCCCATACATTCCAATTGGCTGATAGAATTCTAAAAATCCTATTGGCTGTTGCAATCAGCCAATAGGATTGAGCTTTCATCTTATTGGCTGATCCAATCAGCCAATAGAATGAGAGCTCAATCCTATTAGCTGATTGCAACAGAAAATAGGGTTGTTTCCCCTTTAATTCCTATTGGCTGATAGAATTCTATCAGCCAATCAGAATGTAAGAGACATAATTTTGGATGACGTCACTTAAAGGGAAAGTTCGTTTTCCAGCGAATTTTGTAAGAAGAGGATGCTCTGCGCCGGATGTCTTGAAGATTAACCCGCTCCGCGCCAGATGGATGAAGATAGAAGATGCCGTCTGGATGAAGACTTCTGTCCGCTTGGATGAAGACTTCTGCCAGCTTCAAGGAGGACTTCTGCCCGCTTGGATGAAGACTTCTGCCGCCTGGATGAGGATGGATGTCCGGTCTTCGAAAACTGTAAGTGGATCGTTGGGGGTTAGTGTTAGGTTTTTTAAGGGTTTATTGGGTGGGTTTTATTTTTAGATTAGGGTTTGGGCAATGTAAAAGAGCTAAATGCCCTTTTCAGGGCAATGGTTAACTTAGGTTTATTTAGATAGGTTTTTATTTGGGGGGTTTGGTTGTGTGGGTGGTGGGTTTTACTGTTGAGGGGTTTTGTATTTTTTTTTTACAGGTAAAAGAGCTGATTTCTTTTGGGCAATGCCGTGCAAAAGACCCTTTTAAGGGCCATTGGCAGTTTAGTGTAGACTAGGGTGGGCTTTTTTATTTTAATAGGGCTATTAGATGAGGTTTAATTCGTTTTTATTTTTGATAATTTAGTTTTTTATTTTGTGTAATTTAGTGTTTTTTTTTGTAATTTAGATAATTGTATTTAATAAATTTAATGTATTTTATTTTATTGTAATGTTAGGTTTTATTGTAAGGCAGGTTAGGTTTTATTTTACAGGTAAATTTGTATTTATTTTAACTAGGTAGTTAGTAAATAGTTAATAACTATTTACTAACTAGTCTACCTAGTTAAAATAAATACAAACATAACTGTGAAATAAAAATAAAACCTAAGATAGCTACAATGTAACTGTTAGTTATATTGTAGCTAGCTTAGGTTTTATTTTACAAGTTTTAAATAGGAATTATTTAGGTAATAATTGTAAGTTTAATTTTGATTTATTTTAATTATATTTAAGTTAGGGGGTGACCGTGTTAGGGTTACGTTAGGTTTAGATTTAGGGGTTAATATATTTATGTAGAGTTAGTGATGTGGGAGGCTAGAGGTTTAGGGGTTAATAGTTTATTTTAGTATATTTTGCTGTGGGGGGCTTGCGGTTTTGTGGTTAATAGGTTTATTATAGCGGCGGTGTGGGCGGACAGCAGATTAGGGGTTAATAATCTTTAAATAGTGTTTGCAATGTGCGGCGGTTTAGGGGTTAATTGGTTTATTATAGTGGCGATGATGTCGGGAGCGGCGGAATAGGGGTTAATACATTTTTTAAGTGGCGGCGATGTCCGGAGTGGCAGATTAGGGGTTATTATTTTTATTATAGTGTTTATGATGCAGTAGGGCCTTGGTTTAGGGGTTAATAGGTAGTTTATGGGTGGTAGTATACTTTTTAACACTTTAGTTATGAGTTTTATGCTACAGCTTTGTAATGTAAAACTCATAACTACTGACTTTAGATGGCGGTATGGATCTTGTGGTTATAGTGTGTAGCGTTCACTTTTTTGGCCTCCCAGGCAAAACTCATAATACAGGTGCTATGGAAGTCCCATTGAAAAAGGACTTTTTTAAAAGTGCGGTACTGACGTTGCGTGACGGCCAAAAAGCTGCGCGGTACACCTATACCTACAAGACTTGTAATAGCGGCGTTAGGGAAAAAGCATTGTTATGAAGCATAACAATGCTTTTTCACTCATAATCCAAAACTCGTAATCTAGCTGATAGTTATTAATGTCGACAATCGTATTGAGCAAATTAAAGCCCGTTGTAGGGGAGAAGCCTAAACATTTTCCAATAGGCTTATCTCTGATCCCTCTAGTTGGTAATTGGATAGATTTATTACAGTCCATATTTCTTCTTGTTCTTCTCCTTGTTCCTTAGGACCAGTTAATATTTGTTTGTGGTTGTGCTGGCTTCTCCTTCTTCTATTAGTATGTGACCTGCCTCTGCCTTGTTGTTTTCTGACTCCTGTAGATTTTCACTGTCATCTACAATTTCACTTACTGCAGTGCACTGGAGTCAAGTGATCTTACTATCGGAGTAGATGCTGAATGTAAGCCTGAGCTATTTGACTCTAGCAACTAACTTTTTTTGGGGGGGAATTTTCTTCTTGTCTCCTGTTTTCCTTTTTGTTCTTTGAATTGTTCTTTTTTTGTTGATCTCTTTTGTAATCTGTATCGTCAGTTGATTGTCCGGCAGATCCATTGTTTCTTCTTGGTGCCAATGTTTTTCTAATGGCTTGAATCCAGCTATAGACTACATTGAGGGGGTAATATTTCTCATCCCTTGCAAATGTATTATTCTTGCAGGTCTGTAGCTCTTTTTCTAGATCATCTAGCTCTTTACTGAGCTGTTCATCCTATTCCAAGTTATTAGGATCTTTTATATATTCTTTCATTTCAGATTGTAATTCTTTGATCTCATCCAAGGCTAGATTCCTTTCCTTATGTTTCTGAGTTAGCAATTGTGACATTAGTTTCATAGAGCATTCTGTGAGTGTTGTGTTCCATTCTGACATAAAGTCTTTCTCATCTCCATACGCAGTTGAAAATGTTTTCATGCGTAATCCTCTTGGTATGATTTACCGTTTAATGTATTTATCCAAGTACACTATTTCATAAAAAACAACAAACATTTTTCACTTCTCAGGAGGAGATAGACAATGTGAATTGAATGATATATATACAGTTGCAAGAAAAAGTATGTGAACCCTTTGGAATTATATGGATTTCTGCACAAATTGGTCATAAAATGTGATCTGATCATCATCTAAGTCACAACAATAGACAATCACAGTCTGCTTAAACTAATAACACACAAAGAATGAAATGTTGCCATGTTTTTATTGAACACACCATGTAAACATTCAAAGTGCAGGGGGAAAAAGTATGTGAACCCCTAGACTAATGACATCTCCAAGAGCTAATTGGAGTGAGATGTCAGCCAACTGGAGTCCAATCAATGAGATGAGATTGGAGGTGTTGGTTACAGCTGCCCTGCCCTATAAAAAACACACACCAGTTCTGGGTTTGCTTTTCACAAGAAGCATTGCCTGATCTGAATGATACCTCGCACAAAAGAGCTCTCAGAAGACCTACGATTAAGAATTGTTGACTTGCATAAAGCTGAAAGGGTTATAAAAGTATCTCCAAAAGCCTTGCTGTTCATCAGTCAACGGTAAGACAAATTGTCTATAAATGGAGAAAGTTCAGCACTGCTGCTACTCTCCCTAGAATTGGCCGTCCTGTAAAGATGACTGCAAGAGCACAGTGCAGACTGCTCAATGAGGTGAAGAAGAATCCTAGAGTGTCAGCTAAGGACTTACAAAAGTCACTGGCAAATGCTAACATCCCTGTTAGCGAATCTACAATACGTAAAACACTAAACAAGAATGGATATCATGGGAGGATACCACAGAGGAAGCCACTGCTGTCCAAACAAAACATTGCTGCACATTTACAGTTTGCACAAGAGCACCTGGATGTTCCACAGCAGTACTGGCAAAATATTCTATGGACAGATGAAACCAAAGTTGAGTTGTTTGGAAGAAACACACAACACTATGTGTGGCAAAAAAGAGGCACAGCACACAACATCAAAACCTCATTCCAACTGTGAAGTATGGTGGTGGGGGCATCATGGTTTGGGGCTGCTTTGCTGCGTCAGGGCCTGGACGGATTGCTATCATCAAAGGAAAAATGAATAACCAAGTTTATCAAGACATTTTGCAGGAGAACTTAAGGCCATCTGTCTACCAGCTGAAGCTCAACAGAAGATGGGTGTTGCAACAGGACAAAGACACAAATCATAGAAGTAAATCAACAACAGAATGGCTTAAACAGAAGAAAATGCGCCTTCTGAAGTGGCCCAGTCAGAGTCCTGACCTCAACCTGATTGAAATGCTGTGGCATGACCTCAAGAAAGCGATTCACACCAGACATCCCAAGAATATTGCTGAACTGAAACAGTTCTGTAAAGAGGAATGGTCAAGAATTACTCCTGACCGTTGTGCACGTCTGATCTGCAACTACAGGAAACGTTTGGTTGAAGTTATTGCTGCCAAAGGAGGTTCAACCAGTTATTAAATCCAAGGGTTCACATACTTTTTCCACCTGCACTGTGAATGTTTACATGGTGTGTTCAATAAAAACATGGCAACATTTCATTCTTTGTGTGTTTAAGCAGACTGTGATTGTCTATTGTTGTGACTTAGATGATGATCAGATCACATTTTATGACCAATTTGTGCAGAAATCCTTATTATTCCAAAGGGTTCACATACTTTTTCTTGCAACTGTATAATAATCAAGATTAAAGTTAAGATTAAAGTTAAGATTAAAGTGGAGAGTTATAAAGGAAGTGAGGAAGGGAATACAAATAATCAGAAGAACAAGTGATAGTTAAGCGCTAAAAGCAAGGGTTTGAAAAGAGGACTGTTGTCTAAATAGAGCAGTGGGACGGCGTAAGTTGCGGATATAAAACCTAATATTAGGAAAAGTGGTGAGTGCTGTGTAGGTTACCAATACTAAAAATATATGTGGATAATAACAAAATATATATATATATATTAAAGTGGGCAGAGATGTAATATAGTTAACTAGATGATTGAGAATAAAAGATGCAAAGTAGGTATAAATATAGATACAATTTATTAAAACAAAAGTCTAAAACAATATGTCAAGTGGTAAGCAAATATTAAAACATATGCATCTAAAAGTGCAGGGACGTCTCCCTTATTCGTTACTGATAGTAACAGTTGATAAAAAGAACTGATTTTTGGTATATAGTATTTGTGTTTTCAAAGTGATGTTAGCAACAGTGGAGCAATATTGTGTCTCCTAGATGTCCAGTATAGAAGCAAAGGTAACTGTCGGTTAGAGGCCACGTTGTGTACGGCTTGGCGTTACCAGATAATACTGAAAGCGCCTTTTATGTGGCTCCTCCATGACCGGTATGACGTCACTAATGCCGGTTACGTGCGGCATCTCTGTAGTAACCCCTATTCCACAAAGAATGTGGAAATCTTGGAGGAGTAAATGTAATACTTGGTGATCAAAACAAATGACTTAATTCTTCCTTATATAGCAATAAGGGTAGGTGATCCTCAGATTGTGTAGGCTGTGTGGTCGCGATGTAGCGATGTAGCGACTAAAAACACGGTCTGTTTCCTGTGGTTGCTAGTAGCAACTGGTGGGTCCTTAAAATGTAGAGACTTGGCGGTCGTTTAAAACGACTAAATTAGACAAGTGTATATTTGCGGTCGTTTCAGAACGACTAAAGTTCTTTGATTAGGAAAACTTGGCGGTCGCTATTTAGCGACTAGGAGATCTTTTCTTTGCGGTCGTTAGTAACGACTCAGGTGTTCCTATATTAATGTGAGCAGGCACAAAACATAGGATAGAACGTCCTCCAAAGTGCAATAGTAATGAAATAAACAAAGGCTAATAAACAAATAGCACAGTGTCTTAGTCAACACGTTTCACCCGTGGGCTTTATCAAGACACGTCTTGATGGATGTCCCATAAACACTGCTATAGTAAAAGCCTGCAGGAATCAACAACTGACAAGTTCCACGCTGTCTTAGGAACGGTTCATTTAAAGACTATTACCCCACAGCTAATCCAGGCATATGAAGCAGCGAACTGGGAACCTAAAAGCCACAGCTGAACTGCGGTAAAGATACACTGCTTTTTATGCTCACATTGATTTTATATTTGGTACGCAGAATAGCTATTGGTTTTAACACTTTTTATTTGTGTTAATAAACCTTTTTACTTGAGTCCAGTTGTGTTTTTTCTTTCTATGTTTTTTAGTTCCTGTCTTCACACTATTTTATACCCAAATTTTAGTTAATTGATTCACAATTTCTCCATTTTAAAAAACATTAGACCAAGGTAGTTTGTAGTCTGAATCGTTGGGGGGTCGGAGGTATTAGACACCTGGTCATTTGTTAGAGTCCTTTTTGTGAGGTTCTGCAAAGCTGTGGTTGCTTCCATTTTCAACTTCAAATCCAAATGACTCATGTATTTTAACCTTAAACAATGTATAATGTCCTAAGTAGGAGTATCAGATGCAAAGTTTTTTTTTGTATCTCTTATATATTACTCTGTGTTTCTGGATATTTGCATACCCCTTTGCTCCAGAAGCCTCAAAATGAATAGACTCACAGTCCTTTTTATTTTATTATGCAATCTGCAGTTAAGTATGGGAGTGGAAGGGTTATTCAAAGGCTGAGACAGCCTGATAAATTCAATGTGCAGGTACTCCCAACTTCCGCTGCACAATGTAGTCTGCCCATGCTTAACCCTCAAACAAGCACAAATAACAAGATAGAGACAAACACACCTCCCGCAGCTCCTGCATCAGGTGTGCTCTATCAGAAATTCAAACTCCGTTGGGAGGCAGATACATGATTTAAAAAGCTGGCGTTTTTAGTCAGACTATCAGTCACAAATGACCAGGGCCCAGATTTGGAGTTTGGCATTAGCCGTGAAAACCAGCATTAGAGGCTCCTAACGCTGGTTTTAGGCTAACTCCGGTATTTGGAGTCACTCAAAATAGGGTCTAACGCTCACTTTTCAGCCGCGACTTTTCCATACCGCAGATCCCCTTACGTCAATTGCGTATCCTATTTTTTCAATGGGATCTTTCTAACTCCGGTATTTAGAGTCGTGTCTGAAGTGAGCGTTAGACATCTAACGACAAAACTCCAGCCGCAGGAAAAAAGTCAGTAGTTAAGAGCTTTCTGGGCTAACGCCGGTTCATAAAGCTCTTAACTACTGTACTCTAAAGTACACTAACACCCATAAACTACCTATGTACCCCTAAACTAAGGCCCCCCTACATCGCCGCCACTCGATTAAATTTTTTTAACCCCTAATCTGCCGACCGCCACCTACGTTATACTTATGTACCCCTAATCTGCTGCCCCTAACACCGCCGACCCCTGTATTATATATATTAACCCCTAATCTGCCCCCCACAACGTCGCCGCCAGCTACCTACAATAATTAACCCCTAATCTGCCAACCGCAAAGCGCCGCCACCTACATGATAGCTATGTACCCCTAATCTGCTGCCCCTAACACTGACGACCCCTATATTATATTTATTAACCCCTAATCTGCCCCCCACAACGTCGCCTCCACCTGCCTACACTTATTAACCCCTAATCTGCCGAGCGGACCGCACCGCTACTATAATAAAGTTATTAACCCCTAATCCGCCTCACTAACCCTATAATAAATAGTATTAACCCCTAATCTGCCCTCCCTAACATCGCCAACACCTAACTTCAATTATTAACCCCTAATCTGCCGACCGGAGCTCACCGCTATTCTATAATGTATTAACCCCTAAAGCTAAGTCTAACCCTAACACTAACACCCCCTAAGTTAAATATAATTTTAATCTAACGAAATTAATTAACTCTTATTAAATAAATTATTTCTATTTAAAGATAAATACTTACCTGTAAAATAAACCCTAATATAGCTACAATATAACGAATAATTACATTGTAGCTATTTTAGGATTAATATTTATTTTACAGGCAACTTTGTAATTATTTTAACCAGGTACAATAGCTATTTAATAGTTAAGAACTATTTAATAGCTAAAATAGTTAAAATAATTACAAATTTACCTGTAAAATAATCCTAACCTAAGTTACAATTAAACCTAACACTACACTATCAATAAATTAATTAAATTAAAATACCTATAATTATCTACAATTAAACCTACCACTACACTATCAATAAATAAATTAAATACAATACCTACAAATAACTACAATGAAATAAACTATCTAAAGTACAAAAAATAAAAAAGAACTAAGTTACAAAAAAATAAAAAAATATTTACAAACATAAGAAAAATATTACAACAATTTTAAACTAATTACACCTACTCTAAGCCCCCTAATAAAATAACAAAGACCCCCAAAATAACAAAATGCCCTACCCTATTCTAAATTACTACATTTCAAAGCTCTTTTACCTTACCAGCCTGAACAGGGCCCTTTGCGGGGCATGCCCCAAGAAATTCAGCTCTTTTGCCTGTAAAAAAAAACATACAATACCCCCCCCAACATTACAACCCACACCCACATACCCCTATCTAACCCAAACCCCCCTTAAATAAACCTAACACTAAGCCCCTGAAGATCTTCCTACCTTGTCTTCACCCTACCAGGTTCACTGATCCGTCCTGAAGAGCTCCTCCGATGTCCTGATCCAAGCCCAAGCAGGGGGCTGAAGAGGTCCATGATCCGGCTGAAGTCTTCATCCAAGCGGGAGCTGAAGAGGTCCATGATCCGGATGAAGTCTTCTATCAACGGCATCTCCAATCTTCTTTCTTCCGGATCCATCTTGCAGACCTCCGACGCGGAACATCCTCTTCTCCCGACGCCTACTAGCCGAATGACGGTTTCTTTAAGGGGACGTCATCCAAGATTGCGTCCCTCGAATTCCGATTGGCTGATAGGATTCTATCAGCCAATCGGAATTAAGGTAGGAATATTCTGATTGGCTGATGGAATCAGCCAATCAAATCAAGATCAATCCGATTGGCTGATCCATCAGCCAATCAGATTGAGCTTGCACTCTATTGGCTGATCGGAACAGCCAATAGAATGCAAGCTCAATCTGATTGGCTGATCGAATCAGCCAATCGGATTGAACTTGATTCTGATTGGCTGATTCCATCAGCCAATCAGAATATTCCTACCTTAATTCCGATTGGCTGATAGAATCCTATCAGCCAATCGGAATTCGAGGGACGCCATCTTGGATGACGTCCCTTAAAGGAACCGTCATTCGGCTAGTAGGCGTCGGGAGAAGAGGATGTTCCGCGTCGGAGGTCTGCAAGATGGATCCGGAAGAAAGAAGATTGAAGATGCCGTTGATAGAAGACTTCATCCGGATCATGGACCTCTTCAGCTCCCGCTTGGATGAAGACTTCATCCGGATCATGGACCTCTTCAGCTCCCGCTTGGATGAAGACTTCAGCCGGATCATGGACCTCTTCAGCCCCCCACTTGGGCTTGGATCAGGACATTGGAGGAGCTCTTCAGGACGGATCGGTGAACCTGGTAGGGTGAAGACAAGGTAGGAAGATCTTCAGGGGCTTAGTGTTAGGTTTATTTAAGGGGGGTTTGGGTTAGATTAGGGGTATGTGGGTGGTGGGTTGTAATGTTGGGGGGGGTATTGTATGTTTTTTTTTACAGGCAAAAGAGCTGAATTTCTTGGGGCATGCCCCGCAAAGGGCCCTGTTCAGGGCTGGTAAGGTAAAAGAGCTTTGAAATGTAGTAATTTAGAATAGGGTAGGGCATTTTGTTATTTTGGGGGTCTTTGTTATTTTATTAGGGGGCTTAGAGTATGTGTAATTAGTTTAAAATTGTTGTAATATTTTTCTTATGTTTGTAAATATTTTTTTATTTTTTGTAACTTAGTTCTTTTTTATTTTTTGTACTTTAGATAGTTTATTTCATTGTAGTTATTTGTAGGTATTGTATTTAATTTATTTATTGATAGTGTAGTGGTAGGTTTAATTGTAGATAATTATAGGTATTTTATTTAATTAATTTATTGATAGTGTAGTGTTAGGTTTAATTGTAACTTAGGTTAGGATTTATTTTACAGGTAATTTTGTTATTATTTTAACTAGGTAACTATTAAATAGTTCTTGACTATTTAATAGCTATTGTACCTGGTTAAAATAATTACAAAGTTGCCTGTAAAATAAATATTAATCCTAAAATAGCTACAATGTAATTATAATTTATATTGTAGCTATATTAGGATTTATTTTACAGGTAAGTATTTAGCTTTAAATAGGAATAATTTATTTAATAAGAGTTAATTAATTTCATTAGATTAAAATTATATTTAACTTAGGGGGGGTGTTAGTGTTAGGGTTAGACTTAGCTTTAGGGGTTAATACATTTATTATAGTAGCGGTGAGCTCCGGTCGGCAGATTAGGGGTTAATGTTGGAAGTTAGGTGTCGGCGATGTTAGGGAGGGCAGATTAGGGGTTAATACTATTTATTATAGGGTTAGTGATGCGGATTAGGGGTTAATAACTTTATTATAGTAGCGCTCAGGTCCGCTCGGCAGATTAGGGGTTAATAAGTGTAGGCAGGTGGAGGCGACGTTGAGGGGGGCGGATTAGGGGTTAATAAATATAATAAAGGGGTCGGTGGTGTTAGGGGCAGCAGATTAGGGGTACATAAGGATAATGTAAGTAGCGGCGGTTTACGGAGCGGCAGATTAGGGGTTAAAAATAATATGCAGGGTCAGCGATAGCGGGGGCGGCAGATTAGGGGTTAATAAGTGTAAGGCTAGGGGTGTTTAGACTCGGGGTACATGTTAGGGTGTTAGGTGCAGACGTAGGAAGTGTTTCCCCATAGCAAACAATGGGGCTGCGTTAGGAGCTGAACGCGGCTTTTTTGCAGGTGTTAGGTTTTTTTTCAGCTCAAACAGCCCCATTGTTTCCTATGGGGGAATCGTGCACGAGCACGTTTTTGAGGCTGGCCGCTTGCGTAAGCAACTCTGGTATCGAGAGTTGAAGCTACGTTAAAAATGCTCTACGCTCCTTTTTTGGAGGCTAACGCAGCCTTTTTGTGGACTCTCAATACCAGAGTTATTTTTATGGTGCGGCCAGAAAAAAGCCGGCGTTAGCTACGTGGGTCGTTACCGACAAAACTCTAAATCTAGGCCTCGGTGTCTAAAACCTCAGAAACCCCCCCCCCCCCCAATGATTCAGACTACAACCACCTTGGTCTAATGTTTTTTTAAATGAAGAAATTGAGAATCAACTAACTTGATTTTGGTATGAAATAGCGTACTTGGATAAATACATTAAATGGCAAATCATACCAAGAGGATTATGCATGAAAATGTTTCCAACTGCGGATAGAGATGAGGAAGACTTTATGTCAGAATGGAACACAACACTCACAGAATGCTTTATGAAACTAATGTCACAATTGCTAACTCAGAAACATGAAAAAAGGAATCTAGCCTTGGATGAGACCAAAGAATTACAATCTCAAATGAAAGACTATATACAAGATCCTAATTACTTGGAATAGGATGAACAGCTCAGTAAAGAGCTAGATGATATAGAAAAAGAGCTACAAACCTGCAAGAATAATACATTTGCAAGGGGTGAGAAAGATTACTCCCTCAATGTAGTCTATAGCTGGACTCAAGCCATTAGAAAAACATGGACACCAAGAAGAAATAATGGGTCTGCCAGACAATCAACTAATGATACAGGTTAGAAAAGAGATCAACAAAAAAAAAACAATTCAAAGAACAAAAAGAAAAACAGGAGACAAGTAGGAAACTCCCAAAAAAAGTCAGTTGCTCAGAGTCAAATATGTCAGGCTCACATTCAGCATCTACTCCGATAGTAAGATCACTTGACTCCACAGGATTTGCAGTAAGTGAAATTGTAGATGACAGTGAAAATCTAGAGAGGTAAAAAAACGACAAGACAGAGGCAGGACACATACCAATAGAAGAAGAAGAAGCTAGCACAACCACAAACAAATGTCAACTGGTCCTAAGGAACAAGGAGAAGAACAAGAAGACATACGGACTGTAATAAATCTATCCAATTACCAACTAGAGGGAGCAGAGATAAGCCTATTGGAAAAAGTTTTAGGCTTCTCCCCTACAACGGACTTCAATTTGTTCAATACGATTGTGGACGTTAATAACTTTTTGAGGAAAATAGTCTTGAAAAAACATTTCTTTGATCATGATAAAGTCTTGGAATACATAGGCAATGAGTCATACCATAGAAAAACAAATGATCATATCTCAATAAAAGATAGATTTGAAGATATTTGTGCAGGGCAGTCTCTTTTAGAATTACAGCTAGAATCAGATAGAGAGGTTGAAGAGTTTGAAATCCATAGAAAGATAAACAGTGTATTTAAAAATAGAAGTACATTCTACCCAGTACACAGTAGAGATAAAACCATAGAAATGTTTCAAGAAAAGATCTACAGTGATTTAATTAACGCCAAAGAAGGCCTTGCCCAAGCTGGTAATAGGTACAATAAAGACAATTTAACCAGAAAAGAGAGAATAGCATTAGAGAAACTGATGTGCAAATTAGAAATAATAATAACTCGGGCAGACAAGGATGGCTCTATAATAGTACAAGCAAAATTATTATCTAGAAGCACAGAGACAGTTAAGCGACACAGGCACATATATTAAATTAAAATATGATCCAATAGAAACAATAAAGGTAGGGCTTGTTAACTTAATAGATCAAGGTAGACTTTTAGGTATTTTAGATGAAGAACTAAGTGAGTACCTAATACAAGATAATCCTATAGTACCACATTTCAGACTTGTAACTAAAATCCATAAAGACCCCCTAAAACCACCTGGAAGGCCCGTAGTTTCAGGGGTATGGGAGAATGAGTAGACAATCTGTTAAAACCATGTGTTACTCAGTTACCTGAATATTTGAGAGACACCACCCATTAATTAAACAAAATCAAAAATGTAAAGTGGGAACCAGACTGGGCATAGCTTACTGTAGATGCCATCTCTCTGTATTCGTGTATTCCACACGTCCTGGGTCTCTGCATAGGAAGAAATTGTACCACACTAGAGGCTTATGAAAAACATTCAAATCAATTGATTAAAAAATTGACAGAAAGGGATTATAATGCAGAAAAATTTACAACAATTCAGAGAGAAGTGAGAGAAATGAACAGAAAGTCACTATTAAAATGAAAAAAGAAAAATAGAAACAGCAAAAAAAGTAACACTACACAACAGTGTAAAAACTTCATAACAGCATACAGTAAACAGTTTAATAAGATAACAAATATCATAAAAAGTAATTTAAATATATTACAGACAGACTCTACTCTAAAAGTAATTCTGTCTAGTGGGTGTTGATCTATAGCTAAGAGATCGCCAACAATAGGTGATAAAGTGATTGAGTGTGTATATACTACTAAGGGAAGGATTCAAACTAAGAAAAAAATTGGCTTTCAAAAAAGGGGCGGCTTTAAATGTGATCATCATCCATGCCTTACTTGTATGTACATCAAAGCAGGGAACACCTTTATCTCCACAACTATGAATAAGGAATGTAAAATAAGGTATTGTTTATTTTGTACATCTAAATATGTAGAATATCTAATCACCTGTTCAGTTTGCAAAAAAACAATACGTAGGATGCTCTGGTCGTATGTTAAAAGATAGAGCAAGGGAACATCTAAATGACATATAGAGTGATACTCCTAAAACCAGAGTTGCTAAACAGTTTTGTAAACATCAAAACCCAACCAAAGCATTCAAATACAGGCCATAGACTATCTTCCAAAATCCCCAAGGGGAGGTAAATAGGTTTAGTGAGTTGTTATTCAAAGAGACAAAATGGGTATTCTTTTTGCAAACAAAAGAACCTAATGGAATACATTGTGAGATAGGATGTGGACCTTTTTCTAGGGTAATACCTTTTTCTAGAATAATATCAATACATTTATAATACTGCATCTATCTATTTATTTAAGAGAAGTTATTCCTTATTTAGTAGATCCATCTTTATCTTTTTCTATATTATTTTATATAGCACATCAACTAAAGGAAAACAAATAAATAAATAAGACATATGCAATTGTATAAATAAGAGCGAGTTGCTGAGGGAAAAAAAAAATCTGAAAAATGTTCTGAGAAAGTTCTGAAAAAGGTCTGACAAAGAACTGTATAAAATACATAAATCGTAAAATAATCTCTAGATTAGTTCATTCTCAAAATGAATAAAAATTAGACAATAACAGCTTTTAATATTTGAAGAATTTTAATTAAGATGTACAAAATGTTTAGCAATAATTTAAAACAGATTGTAATTAACTTTCCTGTATCTCCCATTATGACAGGTTGTGTATATAATAGCGTGACTTCTGAAATATAATAGGAAAGTTAAAATATGTTGAATAGATTGAATTAACAACAAGTTTATATCAACGTTTATGTTGTATTGACAGATGTTCTGCCTAGCAACTGCTTAGTATTTCTTGCCATTTTTTCTAATTGGTAGAAACATCGCGACATGTAACTTCTGTTTTTCGGGCAGGGGGTCACGTGATCAGAGCGATATTTAAAAGCTGGCGTTTTTATATATATATATATATATATATATTTCCTGTACAAATGACAGCACTCTCAGGTCTTTTTTTCAAAATGAGATCAACAAAATTCTCTTTTTTAATGGAACGTTTTCGAGGAGCTTGTCCCCATCATCAGCATAACATTCAAGTGTAACAAAACATATATTTATACAAACAAACCAATTAATCAAATCTTAATAACCTGTGTTTCCCTTGGTGTCCCAGAAAACCGCCAACCACTCGTGTTTGGAACGCACTATGCGTTCCAGTGCTTTGTAACCGGAAGTACCTCATGTCATGTGACTTCCGGTTTCGTATATTCACAATATACCTTATCCGTGCAGCATTTACATATTTCAAACTTATACTCTTAAGTACTATTGCTTACTATATGCCTGTTATACTCATATAGACATTACATTGCCTTATTATACTTGTGATCTTGTGATACACTGACTTGTCACTACTGCAACGTAATCTAATCACTCTCACACTAGTGTGCTGATTTGTGCAAACTTTATATTTTTGCATTCCACTTTCTCTGTATAGTCTATATACTGTGTATTGTGTGGGTATTAACTTTTATGTGTTTATTTGCAATAGCTTGTGTTAATTGTGCCTTTTATGTTTATCTCGGTTACCATGGTTACCCAGTAGTGCTGGCTATGTATTCTCTATGTGTCTTACAATCTTTATATAGCCAAATTCCATTAATTCCTTTATTGCACTTAGACTTAGCGGTCTATTAGTTGCCCCACTGCAATCTAATATGCATGTGTATTTACTCTTCCCCTAGGTGAACGTATTGCGTTACTCAGCCCCTCTTTTCTTAGACCCTTGTGTCTTAAAAGGTGTCTGCTTAGAGGCTAGTGATCTACTTGTGCCTATAGGCACCTTGCATCTTTTACACATACATTTCTGACATATAGTTTCTTTAGTTTCTGTTCTATTATCATATTATTTTGTACATTTAGATGTAGCATGTCCTCTTGTTTAGTGCTTTTATTATTTTTTCTCTATATTGTTGTTTGTTATTTATTTTACTAAGATTGTCTCTTTGTATACAGGATTTTCAAGTGTCCCCACTGTGGTGCATCTGTCTCCTAGACTTCTATGCCTTGGATCTGTGTGCATAGCCATTCCACTTCCAGTTATCCGTCTATTTCCGTCCTGCTGTGTCTTTAGATGTTGTTCATCCTTTCCATGCTTATCTTTTGTTGTAATAGGCTACTGTGTATCAAGGTTATGGGAGTTGTTGTTTTACTGGTAACCTGCCCCTTCTGTGTCTTACTCCAGGAGTAGTGGGAGGCACTGCCATGTCTCCCCCTGCTCTGATCTAAGGTATATGGCTAGGGCACTACCCCCCTTGGGGTCTGTGTCTCAGCCCCACCTTGATCCGGTGCACAGTATCTGGCCATCGTACCTTTGTATGTATCTCCTACCTACACCAGTGCCTTAAAATCTGGTGCTGAGTTGAGCCCCCCTGGGTGTATTGTGCCCAGTCTATACATCCATTCTGCTTCTCGTCTGAGAAGGGCTTTATTACGATCGCCTCCTCTGTCAAGCTGGGGGATGTGGTCAATTAAGATGTATCTGATGCTGGAGACTTGATGTTGTTTTTGAGTGCAATGTCTGGCTACAGGTTGGTCTGAATTGCCTGTGTCTAGTGCCACCCTTATCGCCCGCCTGTGGTTAGCCATTCTTTCACGTAATGTCCCACTGGTCTTACCAATATAGAATTTGGCACATGGGCAGTAGAGTAGGTAGATTACATGTGTTGTATTGCACGACAGAGAGTGTTTGATGTGATATACCTTGTTAGTATGCGGATGGTGGAAGGTCTTAGTGGCTATTAGACCATTGCACGTTGTGCAGCCCAGGCACTTATATGAACCTTTGATGTTAACCTTTTCTTTCTTTAGATAGCATTTTTTGGGGTCTGTTTTGACCAGCAGGTCCCTTAGATTTGTACCCCGTCTGTATGCAATCATCGGTGTGAGATTATGTGCAAATCTTAGTTTTGGGTCCGATTGTATCACAGGCCAATGTTTCCTTAGGATCTTGCCAGCATCACTGGTATTTGGTGAAAATGTAGTTGCCATTATGAGCCTGTTAGTTGTATCTTTGTTTTTTTCTTTGTTCATAAGAGTTGTCTGTGTATACGGTAGTAGTTCTTGTACAATTGTATCTACCATATTCTTTTTGTATCCTCGCTGTATAAATTTGTCCCTCATAAACTGAAGTTGGGAGACCCCTGTAGCTTTGTCTGTGTTGTTACGTATTACTCGCATCAGTTGTGATTTTATGATTCCTTTGAGTAACGCTGGTGGGTGACAACTATTGGCACATAATAAGGAGTTCCTATCGGTGGGCTTATAATACAGTGTAGTGCCTATTGTACCACTTTGTATGTATACATTAAGGTCCAGGAAATGTACTTCTGTTGCACTGTGTGTTATTTTAAATCTCACCGGTGTGTTTGTGTTGTTAATGTATTGGAACCATTCTAATAGTGTGTCTTGTCCTCCCCTCCAGATTAAAAAGACATCATCTATATATCTTACATAGAAAATTATAGATGTTATGTCTTTGTTCCACAGATATGTCTTTTCAAACTCAGACATGTATATGTTGGCATACGATGGGGCCATATTTGACCCCATCGCCGTGCCGGATGTCTGCAAGTAGTATTGAGTTTCAAATCGAAAGTAGTTGTGTGTGAGACAAAATTGCATAAGTGTCATGAAGTACTCAATTGGGGGTCCCTCATATTCTCTATCTTCAATGAGATGGTTCCTGACTGCTGTAAGCCCTTTGTCATGAGGGATGATGGTGTAGAGACTGTTGACATCCAGGGTTACCAGGATGTCCCCAGTCTCCACAGCAACATCCCCCAGTTTACGTATGAGGTCATTTGTATCAGTGATATAGGATATTGTTTTCTTTACTGTGGGTTGCAGTAATATGTCGAGTAACTGTGCTACCGGTTGTGTCATGGATTGTACCGCCGACACAATCGGTCGCCCTGGTGGTCTATCCATAGTTTTATGGATTTTGGGCGTGGTGTATAGAATTGGCACTTTTGGGTATTTAGTAGTACAAAATTCATATAAGTTTTCATTGAGATATCCCTGCTGGAATCCAAGTGTTAAGATTTGGTCAAGTTCCTGCTTAAATTTGCCCGTGGGGTCTCTTGTTAGTGTGGTATATGTTTCAGCATCACTTAACTGTTGCAGGATGTCCTCTCTATAGTCTGAATAGTTCAAAAGGACAATAGCCCCGCCTTTATCTGCGGGGCGAATGACCATTGAGTGATCATCCTGCAAAGTTTTGATGGCTTGTCTTTCTTCTTGTGTTAAGTTATGTGCCCATTTTTTGTTAACTCTTATTGTTTCAAAGTCCTGCGTGGTGAGTCTTATGTATGTCTTAGTTGACGCGCTATTACTGTGCGGTTCAAATGTACTTGCCTTTTTGCATTTATCTAATGGAGACATTCCTGTCTTTTGTGTGGGGGTGTCTTGGAAGAATTCCTTAATTTTTAGCACTCTATTATGTTTGTACATATCTATTTTAAGTTCTAATTCTGGAGTGCTATGGCTTGGTATGAATGTTAGGCCTTTGTTGAGGATTTGTCTTTCTGCTATGGTTAGTATGTGTTCACTAAGATTGACTACTATGTCCTCATTCTGTTGCGGCGTGCTGGCCTGTATCTTCCTCCCCGCCCTCCTGATGTGTGGCCTCTGTCTCCTCCTCCTCCCCGTGACCTGGTGGTTACCCCTAAAAAAGCGCGTCAACTAAGACATACATAAGACTCACCACGCAGGACTTTGAAACAATAAGAGTTAACAAAAAATGGGCACATAACTTAACACAAGAAGAAAGACAAGCCATCAAAACTTTGCAGGATGATCACTCAATGGTCATTCGCCCCGCAGATAAAGGCGGGGCTATTGTCCTTTTGAACTATTCAGACTATAGAGAGGACATCCTGCAACAGTTAAGTGATGCTGAAACATATACCACACTAACAAGAGACCCCACGGGCAAATTTAAGCAGGAACTTGACCAAATCTTAACACTTGGATTCCAGCAGGGATATCTCAATGAAAACTTATATGAATTTTGTACTACTAAATACCCAAAAGTGCCAATTCTATACACCACGCCCAAAATCCATAAAACTATGGATAGACCACCAGGGCGACCGATTGTGTCGGCGGTACAATCCATGACACAACCGGTAGCACAGTTACTCGACATATTACTGCAACCCACAGTAAAGAAAACAATATCCTATATCGCTGATACAAATGACCTCATACGTAAACTGGGGGATGTTGCTGTGGAGACTGGGGACATCCTGGTAACCCTGGATGTCAACAGTCTCTACACCATCATCCCTCATGACAAAGGGCTTACAGCAGTCAGGAACCATCTCATTGAAGATAGAGAATATGAGGGACCCCCAATTGAGTACTTCATGACACTTATGCAATTTTGTCTCACACACAACTACTTTCGATTTGAAACTCAATACTACTTGCAGACATCCGGCACGGCGATGGGGTCAAATATGGCCCCATCGTATGCCAACATATACATGTCTGAGTTTGAAAAGACATATCTGTGGAACAAAGACATAACATCTATAATTTTCTATGTAAGATATATAGATGATGTCTTTTTAATCTGGAGGGGAGGACAAGACACACTATTAGAATGGTTCCAATACATTAACAACACAAACACACCAGTGAGATTTAAAATAACACACAGTGCAACAGAAGTACATTTCCTGGACCTTAATGTATACATACAAAGTGGTACAATAGGCACTACACTGTATTATAAGCCCACCGATAGGAACTCCTTATTATGTGCCAATAGTTGTCACCCACCAGCGTTACTCAAAGGAATCATAAAATCACAACTGATGCGAGTAATACGTAACAACACAGACAAAGCTACAGGGGTCTCCCAACTTCAGTTTATGAGGGACAAATTTATACAGCGAGGATACAAAAAGAATATGGTAGATACAATTGTACAAGAACTACTACCGTATACACAGACAACTCTTATGAACAAAGAAAAAAACAAAGATACAACTAACAGGCTCATAATGGCAACTACATTTTCACCAAATACCAGTGATGCTGGCAAGATCCTAAGGAAACATTGGCCTGTGATACAATCGGACCCAAAACTAAGATTTGCACATAATCTCACACCGATGATTGCATACAGGCGGGGTACAAATCTAAGGGACCTGCTGGTCAAAACAGACCCCAAAAAATGCTATCTAAAGAAAGAAAAGGTTAACATCAAAGGTTCATATAAGTGCCTGGGCTGCACAACGTGCAATGGTCTAATAGCCACTAAGACCTTCCACCATCCGCATACTAACAAGGTATATCACATCAAACACTCTCTGTCGTGCAATACAACACATGTAATCTACCTACTCTACTGCCCATGTGCCAAATTCTATATTGGTAAGACCAGTGGGACATTACGTGAAAGAATGGCTAACCACAGGCGGGCGATAAGGGTGGCACTAGACACAGGCAATTCAGACCAACCTGTAGCCAGACATTGCACTCAAAAACAACATCAAGTCTCCAGCATCAGATACATCTTAATTGACCACATCCCCCAGCTTGACAGAGGAGGCGATCGTAATAAAGCCCTTCTCAGACGAGAAGCAGAATGGATGTATAGACTGGGCACAATACACCCAGGGGGGCTCAACTCAGCACCAGATTTTAAGGCACTGGTGTAGGTAGGAGATACATACAAAGGTACGATGGCCAGATACTGTGCACCGGATCAAGGTGGGGCTGAGACACAGACCCCAAGGGGGGTAGTGCCCTAGCCATATACCTTAGATCAGAGCAGGGGGAGACATGACAGTGCCTCCCACTACTCCTGGAGTAAGACACAGAAGGGGCAGGTTACCAGTAAAACAACAACTCCCATAACCTTGATACACAGTAGCCTATTACAACAAAAGATAAGCATGGAAAGGATGAACAACATCTAAAGACACAGCAGGACGGAAATAGACGGATAACTGGAAGTGGAATGGCTATGCACACAGATCCAAGGCATAGAAGTCTAGGAGACAGATGCACCACAGTGGGGACACTTGAAAATCCTGTATACAAAGAGACAATCTTAGTAAAATAAATAACAAACAACAATATAGAGAAAAAATAATAAAAGCACTAAACAAGAGGACATGCTACATCTAAATGTACAAAATAATATGATAATAGAACAGAAACTAAAGAAACTATATGTCAGAAATGTATGTGTAAAAGATGCAAGGTGCCTATAGGCACAAGTAGATCACTAGCCTCTAAGCAGACACCTTTTAAGACACAAGGGTCTAAGAAAAGAGGGGCTGAGTAACGCAATACGTTCACCTAGGGGAAGAGTAAATACACATGCATATTAGATTGCAGTGGGGCAACTAATAGACCGCTAAGTCTAAGTGCAATAAAGGAATTAATGGAATTTGGCTATATAAAGATTGTAAGACACATAGAGAATACATAGCCAGCACTACTGGGTAACCATGGTAACCGAGATAAACATAAAAGGCACAATTAACACAAGCTATTGCAAATAAACACATAAAAGTTAATACCCACACAATACACAGTATATAGACTATACAGAGAAAGTGGAATGCAAAAATATAAAGTTTGCACAAATCAGCACACTAGTGTGAGAGTGATTAGACTACGCTGCAGAAGTGACAAGTCAGTGTATCACAAGATCACAAGTATAATAAGGCAATGTAATGTCTATATGAGTATAACAGGCATATAGTAAGCAATAGTACTTAAGAGTATAAGTTTGAAATATGTAAATGCTGCACGGATAAGGTATATTGTGAATATACGAAACCGGAAGTCACATGACATGAGGTACTTCCGGTTACAAAGCACTGGAACGCATAGTGCGTTCCAAACACGAGTGGTTGGCGGTTTTCTGGGACACCAAGGGAAACACAGGTTATTAAGATTTGATTAATTGGTTTGTTTGTATAAATATATGTTTTGTTACACTTGAATGTTATGCTGATGATGGGGACAAGCTCCTCGAAAACGTTCCATTAAAAAAGAGAATTTTGTTGATCTCATTTTGAAAAAAAGACCTGAGAGTGCTGTCATTTGTACAGGAAATATTTAAGGCATCATAGCACCCAGGCAGACGACCTCTGGAGGGTATAACCTGTGTGGTATGGACGGTACTATATATATATATATATATTTATTAATACTGTACATACAGGATAATGTATATTGTATACCTATACCTGTATATCTATTCCTATTTATATATATATATATATATATATATATATATATATATATATATTACATTAATATATAAAAATATATATTTAATAATAATAATTACTTTTTTGTCTATGTAAAGAACATAAGAAAGTAAATTATGCGTAATGCGCATTGGGGTTCGTAATTTAGTTCTAACGTAGTGTCGGTTTAGCGCACATGAAGAATTACTAATCATCGAGTTTATGAAATATTAAAAATAAAATATTTAAAAAAATAATAATAATTATTAAAAATTATAGATACTGTAAGAAATTCTAAATAATCCATAGAATATGCAATATATATATACAATATTGTGTGTGTGTATATATATATATATATTGCATATATATATATATATATATATATATATATATATATATATATATATATATATATATACAATATTGTGTGTGTATATATATCTACAGTATATATAAACAATATAAATTATCCTGTATGTGAAGAACATTGGAATGTTAAATATTTTTAACTATATCATTTATAACATGTGTTGGTTACCACATGTCAGGTTTCGCTCGTGCGCAAACTTTTTACTTTCAACTTGTAATATGAGAACAGCCCAACACAACCTTACTTTTAGCAAAGTTTATACTTGAGTAAAAGTGCAAAATAGCGCTCAACCCATTATTTCTTAAACTAATTTTCAAAATAATTTGCTAGGTATTGTCATTGAAGTATTGGACCAAGATACTATTTATCATTTCAATAGTTTAAAAAAAAAAAAAAAAAAAAAAAAGAATACATAATATTCTTAGCGCTGCGGAATCTGTTGGCGCTCTACAAATAACCAATGATAATAATAATAATAATAATAATAATAATAATAATAATATTAAAGTTGGTAATTAATGCTTACTGATATTCATATAACTCTCTTTTACTAGCTTTTGAAATATTTCATCTTTCATTTTAACAGCTGAAACATTTATAAGAAAGATGAGGCTATAAAAATAATATTGCCCTGTAGGAAACTATTGAGATCATTATTTACAGTGCCTACTTCAGACAGAATATTTACATAAATGTATCATTTTAACTCCCAAATGTCGTGATGCACTAAAGCAACATGCTCTGGTGGAATCTTTCTGACTTAAGGCAATAGTGCAAATGTATTCTGTTTTGTGCTGATCGCAATATATACTGTAGATGTATAAATATTTTAGACCATTACAATTATTTATAAATAATGTCATATTTCTGTTAAAATGCCCTACACCAAGGGCATCCAACCTTTTCAAATGATAAGCTACAATAGATGCTATTTCCATCATTCTAAATGCCATTAAATATTTTTTTTACAATTTTTATTAATTGAAACAATGTCTATATAAAAAGATGTGCAATTTTTATATAAGTAGACTGCCCACAAACATCTTCTTCATCAAGATTATTGATAAAAACCCACAGAAACCTTGAAATATAGTAATTAGATCCACAGGTAGCACAGCATATAATTAAACTACTTTCATTGTGCATCAAAAAGGGAAATTAAAGAGTAGTGTGAGCTTTGAATGTGAGGCCAAACGAGCTGCAGAAAAGCATTAAACTGGAGTTTAAGAATCGTTTAAACAGAATTGGCAATATACTTTGCCTAAATGTTGTATAAGTGATATTTTATTTTATTTACATGTGATCTGCTGCTAACACAGCAATAGGTTTAGTGCACAGACATTCTCCTCTTGCCAATGGTGTTTGAAATCAATTTTTTTACGTAACCAATAATATCAATTTATAACATGTGTGCAATTAATAATTTAAGTTTTTAAAACTTTCAAACACCTTATTGCACTAAAAGATTATGTACAAGACTAATATAAAAGTATGATTTGAAAAATTTATTGTTTTCAGATGGACTGAACTGCAGCAGTCAAATTCTCCTAATGCAAAATATTGCTAAAATTAATGCAGTGCAGAGCTACTGAAAATCACATGAAATCAAATTAAATTGTAACTTTTTTCACGGATGCACTATTTAAAAGAAATCTTTATATGAAATAATAAGCATTTATTAATATTTAACAAAAAATTTAACCAGAGAAAACTTGCCTGATGGTAAGATATCCAAGCAACTTGGTAAGGCTGTGCATTGTATTCCTGCAATATAGAGTTTACCTCTATTAAAATTAATTTCCTCCATGGATTTGTATTTTTCAAGACCCACTAAGAAAATCTAAATTATTATTAATATTCCTTGTTTACTTTTTATTCATTATCTCATCTCACTTTTAAAAACCATTTTCTCCTTACCTGCTTCGACTTTAATATGTATTCAACTACGATGTATTCAAGTAATTGATTGATTCAACATGTTCCTCTGTACTTGACATTCATGAGAAATTAAACTATATTGCCCATTCTTCTACACTTGAATGGTTTGCCTTTTTTTTTTTTAATCAAAGCAATATCTAGGGAAAATATAACAGCACAATACTAGCTCATCAACAGCTAAAATATAATTTATGGTAAGATTCTGTTATTTCTCCAACTAATATTTCATATTTATAAAATTCTATGACATATTAATTTGCATTTTAATAGAAAGATTGAAAACACATACACAGTGTCATGTTTATTAGGAACCATTATGTAACAAAGACATCTTTCCTCTGTAACTGCATCACTTGCTGTATTGATTGGGATATTAATTCTATAATGTGCCAGTACTGCACCCTAAGCAAGCTGTATGATTAATTTTTGTTATGTTGTGCAATAGCTGCAATTTTAAACATAATACATTTATGTATTAAAGAGATTTTTTTTTCAGCATTCTCAGAATAGTATTTAACCAGGTACAAGAGACAGTGAATAGTTGTTACCAAATACAGAACAAGATCAAACACCAACAAAAAAAGTCTTTATGGGATGTCTCCCAATAATCCTTTAAGTGAATATAATGTCACAAGAAAGGAGTGCTCTGTAGGCAGTACAGGATATAAACCAAAACAGAATATTTATTAAAAATTTTTATTAAAAAATCCCTTTAAAGGTATCAATATTCACAGCAGTATATACCAAATCTTGCCCCAATCAAAAAAGTCTCTAATGTACTAAAAAGTATCCGTTTAACTTTCCTTCAAATAGATGACTAATCTTTAAAAATTTCCTTTAAAACAATCTTCAAGGGGCAAAATCTTCTATTTATTCCAAAGTCTTTTTAAGAAAAGAATACATAATTGTATCAGCAGATACTAACTTGTCAAAAATATCCCAATATAATTAACAATACTAGAGACAAGTAACTGCTTTCAAGTAGGGTGAGAGAGAAACAAGAAAAATAAAGAAGGAGTAAAATAAGTAAATAAAAATCTAAGGGTAGAACAGGTAATCCTAAAGAAAAGGGGGAAGGGGAAATTATAAAAAAAAAAGGAAAAAAAGGGGGGTGGGGGGTGGATAAGAAGTAGCCATAATGGCCCTATAGCTGTCCAGCATAGATTATATATAGATGCTCGAAGGGCCGATTGAAAGTAAAGCCTGTACAGAGTATGCAGGGGAAAAGTTAGGTCTCCATTGGTGTGTTGGTGGGAAGAGTTAAGAACCTGTCAACCGGGCAAAATCTTCTATTAACAGTTAATTCCTTAGTGTTACCCACCCTAAAGAGAGTACTCCACAAAAACTATCACTGGCTTACCCACCGTCTGAATCTACTTCACTAGACCCTAGTGTCTCTCGCTGCTCATTGTTCCTGGTAATGTCAAGTATTACGTTATCGAATAATCCCTTTTCAGGCACCTTTCTGGAGTTTCTCAGTAGCTCTGGTGGAATTTACAATGCCCCAAAAACTTAGGAAAATGTCCTTATTGTGGGTGTTTGTAATTTATTATAGCAGTTTTTGCATCAGACCTCAATCATAGTGTTCTTCAGAGCTTTGATTTTTTTTTCCGATCAGCTGTGATCGCTCAATCAATGCTTTTAAGATAGCATAGCCTTTTTAAAGATGTTTTTAATTCCATTGTCTGATGCTTTATAATCTTCATGATTAATTCTTTATATTCTCAAAGGTATATACCAATAGAAAATAGCTTGATTCCGTTCTATTTGTTTTATAACATATTTAATATAATTGTTATAGAATATAAAACCTTAAACAATAAAAACATTAAAATTATACTAGAATTGATACACCTGAAATATGTATTCACCATATCCTTTCTGACATTCATTTGTACTCTTTTAAATCATTTTTTTTAAAGATGCTTTTCTAATTTGTGAGGTTTCAATTTGACTTGATGGTTTAATTAACTCCTCCATATGGCTTAAGATAGACTATATCTAATTTTGAGATATCCTCCAATCACCTTCTATATTTTGAGGGTAACTCCATACAGAGTCACATTCTCTATTACGATCATAAGGTCTACTTTGAGAAAAAGATTTTACATAAGTCCAATTATCTCTACTTCTATTATATGAATTATTGTACGCGTGGTTTTGAAATATGATGAATTTTCAATATAATACACCCTAAATGTAATTATTTGGTAGAAAACACTAATCCATAACAAATAAATAATTACAACTATAGTAAAACACTGCAAGGTCTGACCATATTTCTGCAATGAGTTTATAAGGATTCTAATTACAGTATATATGTTGTGATAAGATGAATATTTGAATGTATATATACATTTACAATACATAAGTTCAATTTCTACAGGTCTATCATAACTCCAATTTGTGCAACACTACAAACTTAATAATAAGAATCACAGAGAATATATCCCAAGAAAAGAAGATAGAATACTTGGCTAAATTCATTAATGTGTGCTTTGCCTCTCTGTCCAAGATCAGCTATCTTCAGCAGCAGGAGAAACAATTCTCCCAATTCAGAATGTTATGCCCAATTTATTAGGGTGTGGCTTATTATATGCCATTCAAAGGCTATATGGGAGTATCCTTAGACTAGACCAAAAGCCTTGTCTAGGATACAGAGGTGTATCTGGGGGGGAAAGGGATTTCTTACATGAAATAAACCTGATGTTTGAACCATTTGCTTTAAAAAAAATGGCTAGGTGAATATTCCATGGAAAAAAAACCTCTAAGTTATGTCTCCACAGTATATGTATCCCCTTCTTCAACATTTTAGTTAATTCGTCTATTAATCTAAAAAAAAAAAACCATTGAGATTAAACATGGAAATAGAGCTTAGTCCCTTTCTATGAATAAATAGTATTGTCCTCCATTTTAATTAGCTGTAATAATAAAATGTTAGTGCTTTATTGAGTAAGGTTTTATATTCTATAACAATTCTATTAAATATTTTACAAAATGTTGCAATAAATAATAAATACATTATTCATAATTTATTCCTTTGAAAAAAAAAATAATAAAAAATATATATATATTTGAATTAAGAATCATTCTTATTCAAACAAAAGAGGTTCATGGTAAAAGTACAACGGGCATGCTTTCTTGAAGTATAATAAAGGTACAGAAGGAATGGAGGGGTTGAAGTTTTAAAAATAAACTTTAAAGTTCAGAAGCTGAATACATTTTTACTTTTAAAACTTTTGGGATTAAATATGAAAATGGAGCTTGGCCAGTTTTTATAAATATATAGTATTGTCCTCCATATTAATTAGATGCAACTATGTGAATATATTTTTCAAGTGTATCAATACTATTATTAATTTTAGTGTTTTTATTTTGTAGGTTTTATATTGTAAAATAATTCAATTAACTATTTTATAAAACTTTATAAAACAGGAACACTCAGATTGAGGTCTGATGTAAAAAACACTATAATAAATAATGAGCCCTCAAAATACAGACATATTCCTAAGTATTTGGGACATTTGTACACTCTCCCCAGAGTTATGGAGCAAATCCAGTCTGGAGGCTCTGAAGCCTGGCAAGGGGTTACCTAATCATGTGATACGCAATGTCACCAGGAACATTGTGTGACCAGCGACACTGCAGTCTACTGATGTAGATTCAGGCGGCAAGTAAGACAAACTTGCTGTGGAGTAGTCTCTTAAGGATAAGCAACACTTGGGAATTATTTGTTAATAGAAGATTTTATCTATATAAGTAGGTATAGGTAAATGGATACTTTTTAGTACATTAGAGAGTTTATTTTGATAGTCACAAAATTTGGTATATACCACTTTGAATATTAATATATAACCTTCAAATGGATTTCATATAATTTTTGACCATTGGTGGTTTTATTTATAGGTTTTTATTAATATACATGTTTGTGTTCAGTTTATAAATAAATATATTGGCCTCTAGTTATCAAAGTCTGGTGGACCTGATCCGACAGTGCGGATCAGGTCCGCCAGACTTCGCTGAATACGGCAAGCAATGCGCTCGCCGTATTCAGCATTGCACCAGCAGCTCACAAGAACTGCTGGTGCCACGCCGCCCCCTGCTGACTCGCGGCCAATTGGCCACCAGCAGGGGGGTGTCAATCAACCCGATCGTACTAGATCGGGTTGATTTGCGGCGAAGTCTGTCCGCCTGCTCAGAGCAGGCGAACAGGTTATGGAGCAGCGGTCTTTGTGACCGCTGCTTCATAACTGCTGTTTCTGGCGAGCTTGATACATATGCCCCATTGTTTATATGCTAATCAGGTATTTGTTTATATATTGTGCTGCCTAAGGCACACTCTTTACTTGTGAATCCCAGTGTAGTATGTAAAAGCAGGCAATCCACGCTTTGTTGCATGGTTTGTTATGTTGTTTCACTTTGTCTATTTATAGAGGGCTAGATTACAAGTGGCACTCTAACATTAGTGGTCGCAACATTGAAATATTGCAGGCACATTAATAGGCACATTAATTTGCACACGTATTACAAGTTGAAAGTAAACGTGTTCTTCCAATCTCAATATAATTTAACGCGCGTGGGGTTAGCATGACTGAAGACCTCATGTAAAGGGTTAGAGCTAACACAACATAAATACATTAAAAATAAACAGTTGCACTTATGTAAACACTATATGATAAATGCGTAATGCACTTCCAGTTGCCTGCTTTAGTTCTAAAGTGTCGGGTTAGGGCACATGAAGAATTAGTTATCTTAAGGAATATTATATAAATATTAAATATAAAATATTGAAGAAAATATTAATTATTAATAATTATGGTTACTGTAATATTTATATATATATATAGGGATTGTGGCTTCAGCAAAAGTCTGCTGACCTTGCCACTTTTGGCACATTCAGCGGGCGAAGGGGAGGTGGTATTTGAAGTGTTCCCTACTCAGCACAGACAGTGTACTCACTGAAATAAAAATGGTTTATGTGTAGAAACACTTCAAATAATGCCTGGGTAGTCTAACTGTAACAACACCTACACTACCTGCCTCACACTGGAAAGTCTCACCACTGAAAAAGTGGCCTGCAGATTGAAATATATTGCACTACTGGCGATGTATGCCAATCAAAATGCAGGTTACTCCCCTGGAACACCCAGCTAACTCCCATAGACCACCTACATCTATGTTATGTCTTCACAATACCTGACTAAGGGAAAGAACACATCAATTATACATTTAAAAGTACACTTACACTTAATTAAAAAATAAGAAATTATTGTACAAAAAAGTTATAAGGGCTCAAAGATATGAGGTCTCAGGCAGACAAAGGGCTTTAATAAAGATAAACATACATATATATGTCTAAATATGCATATGTGCATTTATATATGAATATATGTGTGTACATATGTATTTATATGTGTATATATGTATTTACAGACATACAGTATATACACTTATAAACACATAAATTCAAATTTACATATATACTGTATAGACATATATATAAGTGCGTTTGAGCCATTTGCAGTCAAGTAGAGGAAAACATGTAAAAAGCATATTTATGCAATATTCTTATTTAATAACGGATATAAATGACAGGAAGTGTAAACTTTAGCAAGATCTCTGAAATCATGCTGTCAACTTAGAAAACTGGATTTGTATAAATCAATGGAGCTAAATGTAACATATCTTATCAGAAAGGAAACACTGGCAAACCCTGGATAAGAAAAAAAACTCTGATCTATGAGGACAAAAACATTTGAAATGAAAATTGCTCACTTCTCTCTGAATTCTTACAGCAGACAAAGAAAGGAAAACCTTTATTAAAATGTATATTCCTGTAAAAGTGAGTCTGTTCCCAAGTTACAAAAATGTCAGCTAGCAACTGAAAAATAATGTCATCTGATAAAACCTGAAGGCCATAAAATCAATTTATGACAATTCAAAATGATAATGATTCCTGCTTTCTCCCTTCCTATCTGAAATAAACCTGAACATGAACAGGTAGAGATGGCACAACATTGTACCTACAGTAAGATGGCAATACCGCTATAAATACCCCCCTGAGCTCTTGGACATAAACTACAGTTCTGCTAACCATCAGAACCTCCACTATTCTACTTAAAACAGATCTCTAAGAGTAAATCAGGGCTAGAAAAAAAAGAACCTGAGTATCTCTAAATCTAAATATCCTGGGTAAAAAAGATCCTTACACACCACAACCATGTGAATTAATGTTTGCTTAAAGTAGGATACAATCTGGCTTTAAACAGGGAAAGGCATTATGAATAGATAGAAATTCCGCAATCACTAAAAAAGACCCCTTAAAATTCCAATGAAAAAAGGTGTTCAACTGGAAAATCACAGATGTCTCTAAAAATGACAAAAATACTAAAAAATAAACATTTTCATCTTGTTCAAAACTTTCTAATAAACTCAAATATAACCCCAAATTTAATGGAGTCCCTAGGGAGTGGTGAGATACCAAAGCAATAAGAACAGCTTGTTACCAAGTGTTACTAAACTTGGAAAGTTTGTCTCCAATCAAAAGACACCTGGACAGGAAAGTGGAATTGTTATATTTAACTTGAATAACCAGAATGTAAAACCACTTTCTTTGCCCTAAGACTGGAACTAAGAATCTCAATTATGAGAAACAAACAGAACCATTTCTAGGGGGAGAGAAAAAATGAAAGCGAGACAATTGCCTGTATATATAGGCAGGATAAAATATTAAAACTGAAACACATTCAGCTTGTGTGGAACAGGCTTGTCTGTCACATTAGTATAGTGGCCTAATGACCTAACAGATGAGACAGCTTTAAACTACTAGAGGAGTACAGGATAAAGGTTTTACATTAAAATACTATGGTATAATCCAGGCTGGTACTTTCAATAAAACTTATTCAGTATCCTACAGTTAGCAATTTCCCCCTGTAAAGTGAATAATTAGGCTTGCATATACCTGCAGAGCAATTTAATAATGAAAAAAAAGACATATTAAAAATAGGGATATTAAAAAAAAAAAAAACACATAATAAAACTAGCGAATGTTTCTAAAAATTCAAAATTTGAAATGAATTTTGATACATTTGTTCGTTCGAAACGAATTTAGAATGTTTATATAATATTCTAACATTCTATTTTCGATTTTTTGTTTTTGAATTTTTTAATAACATTCGAAAATATTCGTTAGAATAATAGAATGTTTAGCTATGCATTTTATATCACATTCAATTTCGAAATCTAAATAGTATTTCTAGTCTACAACTGTGTTTTATAAATGTAATATTCGAATTCTAATGTGATATTCAAATTCGAATGTGACATTCAAATTCAAAATAGTATTTCTAGTCTAGAACTGTGTTGTATAAATGTAATATTCTAATTCGAATGTCAAATTCAAATTCAAAATAGTATTTCTAGTCTACAACTGTGTTTTATAAATGTAATATTCGAATTTGAATGTAACATTCAAATTCAAAATAGTATTTCTAGTCTACAACTGTGTTTTATAAATGTAATATTCAAATTCGAAAGTGACATTTGAAAATTGTAAATAACATTCGATAATAGAATTTTTAAGAATATTCGTTCTTAAAAACATTCGATTATGTAAATCAAATTTCTACAATAACATTTGTTCTAACATTCGGATTTGAATATAAACACATTCGCCCATCCCTAATTAAAACCCTTTTTCTATCTTTTTTTTTAAAAGAAGTATTAGTGGTCTTACCATCATCCTTTAACCACATTATTATAATTGTTTGATATTGCTAATGTAACACATTCTTTATGTTTACCATAAACATTTTAAAAGGCAGAAACATGTCAGCTTTTAGGGTATAAACAAAACAGTCTTAAAATACTTGAGCTACAAGTCCCTTCTTACCAGGTTGGTGGTAACCATAAATAAATAACAATAACAAGGACTTACAGTAGCTGTAAATAAAAGCTGTTTTTGTTTTCCTAAGACTTGCTAGAAAAAGGGATAACATAACGTCAGAAAAATAAGCAGTAAGTGCAACAGAGCAAACCTTAGCGGCTAAACAGCTAAAAACATAGATAGAATTAAACATGACCCCTGCTGGAAGCAGAAACTTGGATTTTTTTTATTTATTTTTTGCAAACTATAAGTCTGACAATAGAAACATAAAAAAGACAGAAATGCAAAATCTATGTATTTTGTACTTACACGTTAAAGACAACAGAAAAAAAGCTTCATTCCGACGTTTCAGTCAAGTGCAAAAACAATTAGTTTAGGGTGTGTCTCTAACAAGTTCCCTGCTTAAATGAAACAGGTGATTTCAAAGCTGCAAGGGTCTAAAAATAAGACCTGGATCTAAAAATTGCAACACTTGAATCTTGAGTCTGAAAAAGCACAGAATCGGGGGTAAAAAGAAATCAATGTCAGACTTTAGAAGCTTTAGAAAAAAGAACAACAAAAATTAGCTGAAACAAATAGCTAGGCTGACCATATTGCCTTGCCACTTTAAGAAGGAACACATATGAAAAATACATATGTCAGGGTTCTTATACAAAACATTTCTTTAAACAGCCCTGAAAACAGCCCTGACATATGTATTTTTCATATGTGTCCCTTTTTAAAGTGGCAATATGGTCAGCCTACAAATAGCATAATGTTAAACTCACAAATACATAAAACTATTATATCATGAAGATCACTAAAAAATATTGAAAGGCAGCCCTGCCTTGTGTATATAAGTAATATGTCTGCTTCTACCATAGACACATATAGCCATAAATACACAAATCTTTAAAATACTCAAAAGGCTTAATAATGTGTATTTATGTGACACACAGTTTAAGCACACATGGAAAGTGGAGTGATTACAACTCTTTTTGGAATGAAAAAAAAAAAAAATATTTAAAAAACCTAACCTAAAAAAAAAGTTTCCCTGAGAAGGTCATTTGGTAGGGCATTGCCCTCAAGTGATTACAGCTCCTTTTGGAATAAAATATAAACAAATTAATCTAAAAAAAAATATACTAAGAAAAGATGCCCTGAAAATGGCATCAGTAATAAAGGTGCTAACCTAAAAAAAAATTATATAGGGGTGCACTTGCATTCCAATTGGTTTATTTTCAAATCCAAATTTAAATCAGCCAAAGGAATGAAAACTTTTTCTATTAGCTTATTTGTATTTGGATGGGAAAATCAGCCAATATGAATGCAAGTGCACCCCTATATAAGGGGGAACCTCGCATTCCAGCTTCAGTGTGCAGCAGTAACTGCATGAAGACAGATTGGGTGGAAGATAAAAAAAAAAGGAGGGGCCCCATCCGATATGCAGCGTCGCCCGCAAAAGCCGGAGACGCCGTTTTTTGCGCGTTTTTGGTATCCTATATACAGAGCCTCATATAAATGCGGCACGTATATTTCACCCGTCGGACGTAGTTTTTTTACCCATAGACTAACATATAAAAGACGCGCAATTTGGTATCCAATATCCAGCGCAAGGACTTACGTGGCGAAAATGGAGAAATCTTACTCCATTTTCACCTCGCCATAAAATGCAGCCGTAGCAAGCCTTGCGCTGAGTATTGGAGCACCGTAACTCCCTAAAATGCCTTCCAAAAAAAAAAAAAACACCTAACGCATGCGCAATGTCTTTCTACCTGTCAACCGCAATCCCCCACTGCAATAACTAATAAAGTGTATTAACCCCTAAACCGCCATAGCCCACACTGCAATACACCTATTCTATTATTAACTCCTAAACTGCCATAGCCCACACCGCAATACACCTATTCTAGAATTAACCCCTAAACCGCCATAGCCCACATAGCCTATTAAATCTATTAACCCCTAATCTGACGCCGCCAACGTCGCCGCCACTATAATAAAGTTATTAACCCCTAAACCTAACCCTAACCCTAACACCCCCTAACTTAATTATTATTTAAATAAATCAAAATAATATTACTATTATTAACTAAAGTATTCCTATTTAAAACTAAATACCTGTAAAATAAACCCTAAAATAGCTACAATATAATTAATAATTACATTGTAGCTATTTTAGGATTTATTTTTATTTTACAGGCAACTTTGTATTTATTTTAACTAGGTACAATAGCTATTAAATAGTTAATAACTATTTATTAGCTACCTAGTTAAAATAATTACAAAATTACCTGTAAAATAAATCCTAACCTAAGTTACCATTACACCTAACACTACACTATCATTAAATTAATTAAATAAATTAACTACAATTATCTAAAATTAAATACAATTAAATAAAATAAACTATAGTACAAAAAAACAAACATAAACTAAATTACAAAAAATAAAAAAAATTACAAGAAGTTTAAACTAATTACACCTAAGCCCCCTAATAAAATAAAAAAGCCCCCCAAAATAATAAAATGCCCTACCCTATACTAAATTACAAATAGCCCTTAAAAGGGCCTTTTGCGGGGCATTGCCCCAAAGTAATCAGCTC